>NW_017194649.1:0-9240 GCF_001704415.2 Capra hircus
GTTTCCCCTGAGGTGTCTCGAGGCTAATCACACGTGACCTCTGGAACTTCCAAAGAGTCTTTCACAGTCATGCTGCAACTCGAGAAGTTCCCCGACATACCCGTCTCCACTCAGAGGAAGCACGAGTGTTCCGGCCACATCCAGAGGAGCTCCGTTTCCGGCTCGTAGCTCGAGATGAGCGATCCTTTCCCTGATTGTTCGGGAAAGAATTCCCGGCATTCCCATCGCATCTCAAGAGGAGGCGCTCTCCAAAGGTAAGGGGAGAGGAACTGCAGGGTCGTGCCACCATTCCGAGACTCACCCAGATGTCTCAGTCCATTCCACAGGAACCTGTTTTCCCTGCATTGCCTTGGCCTTCATGCCGAGGATCGACTCACACCACCGTCACACGTGGGACAGCCCTGTGGGAAAGCCTAGTGGGAAAGACTCGAGGGAAAGCCACAGATCCCTTGGTCCAGGCATGGGGAAGCGTGACAGTGCTGCTACAGCATGGGAGGAAAGGGCACGCTCATGCCCCCTCGAGACGAGGCCTGACTCCCTTGTGGAGACTCGAGAAGTACCACAAAATCCATGTCAGCACTGGAGAGGAATCCTCAGCTTCCGGCCCCGACTCCACACAAGGTCTTAGGCCCCGGCATCGACGGGAGAGGAATCACGAGAGGCCCCTAGCAACACGCATGATGACTGGCCTTTCCTGCGGCCGCCAGAGCGGGTCCCTGAAGTCCCCATCGTAACTCGAGAGCACCTGCTGAAACTCGGGAATATCCAGGAGCCTTCCATTCCAGGCGACATGAGGCCATTTCCGCTGAGGCATCTCGAGACTAACCACACCTAACCTCTGGAACTTCCAAAGGGTCCTTCACACCCTTGCTGCAACTCAAGAAGTTTCCCGACATACCGTCTCCACTCGACAGGAAGCACGAGAGTCCGGCCACATCCAGAGGAACCCCGTTTCCTCCTCCTAGCTCGAGAGGAGGGATCCTTTCCCTGCGTGTTCGGGAAAGAATTCCCGGCGTTCCTGTCGCATCTCAAGAGGAGGCACTCTCCACAGGAAAGGCGAGAGGAACTCCAGGATCGTGCCGCCATTCCCAGAGTCCTCCAGATGTCTCAGTCCATTCCAGGGAAACCTGTTTTCCCAGCACTGTTTCAACTTTCAAGCCGAGGATCGACTCACACCACGGTGGCTCGTGACACAGCCCTTTGGAAAGCCTCGTGGGAAAGCCTCCTGGGAAAGCCGGAATGGAAAGCCACAGATCCCTTGATCACAGGAAGGGAAGCGCGACACTGCTGCTATAGCTCGGGAGGAAAGCCCACGTGCATGCCCCCAGTAAGAGACGAGACTGACTCCGCTGTGAGACCAGAAGTACCCAATTTCCATGTCAGCACTGGAGAGGAATCCTCAGGCTCCGGAGCCGACTCACACGAGGTCTTAGGCCCAGCATCGACGGGAGGGAATCCGAGAGGACCGAAACTCGCATGGCGACTGGCCTTTCCTGAGGCCAGCAGGGCGGTCCCTGAGGTCCCCGTCGTAGTCAGAGCACCTGCCGCAACTCGAGAAAATCCAGGAGGTTCTCCCGCCAGGCGACATGTGGCCCATTTCCGCTGAGGCGTCTGAGGCTAATCACATCTAACATCTGGAACTTCCAAAGGGTCCTTCACACCCTTACTGCAACTCAGGAAGTTCCCCTACATACCCGTCTCCACTCGAGAGAAGCACGAATGTCCCGCCCATCCAGAGAATCCCCGTTTCCGCCTCCTAGCTCGAGAGGAGCGATCCTTTCCCTGCGTGGTCAGGAAAGAATTCCCGGCATTCGTCGCATCTCAGAGGAGGCACTCCCAACGGGAAAGGCGAGAGGAACTCCAGGGTCGAGCCACATTCCCAGAGTCCGCCAGAAAATTCCTTGTCGGGAATTTTATTGGCCTTCCACGTAAACCTAGCTATTCAGCCTTTTTCCTCCAGTTAATTTCTTACTATACCCTATAATTTCTAATCTCATCTTACATTAATAACACAAGACTTTCCACGTCAAGCGTCCATCCGTCGAATTCCCTGGATCCAGCGGGGCTGGACCCCGGCACACTGAGATATCTGGGGGACTCTTGGAATGATGGCACGACACTGGAGTTTCTCTCGCCTTTCCTGTGGAGAGCGCCTCCTCACGAGATGCGACGGGAACACCGGGAATTCTTTCAAGACCACGCAGGGAAAGAATCCCTAGTCTCGAGCTTGGAGGCGGAAACGGGGTTCCTCTGGATGTGGGCGGGACTCTCGTGCTTCCTCTCGAGTGGAGACGGGTATGTCGGGGAACTTCTTGAGTTGCAGCAAGGGTGTGAAGGACCCTTTGGAAGTTCCAGAGGTTAGGTGTGATTACCCTCGAGACGCCTCAGTAGAAACGAGCCTCACCTCGCCTGGAGGGGAAAACCTCCTGGATTTTCTCCAGTTGCAGCAGGTGCTCTCAACTTACGACGGGTACCTCAGGGACGCCCTCTGGTGGCCTCAGGAAAGGCCAGTCCGCATTCGAGTTGCTCGGGGGCCTCTCGGGATTCCTCTCCGGTCGATTCCTGGGCCTAAGACCTTGTGTGGAGTCGGTGCCGGAACCTGAGGATTCCTTTCTAGTGCTGACATGGACCTTGGGGTACTTCTGGAGTCTCCCCAGGGGAGTCAACACTCGTCTCGAGTGGGGCATGCATTTGCCCTTTCCTCCCGAGCTCTAGCAGCAAGGTCACGCTTCCCTTCGCGTGGATCAAGGCATCTGTGGCTTTCGCTCGAGGCTTTCCCACAGGGCTGTCCCACGTGCCACCGTGGTGTGAGTCGATTCTTGGCTTGAAAGTCGAGGCAGTGCAGGGAAAACACGTTTCCCTGGAATGGACTGAGACATCTGGGGGACTCTGGGAATGGTGGCACGACCCTGGAGCTCCTCTCTCCTTTCTTGTGGAGGGCGCCTCCTCTTGAGATGCGACGGGAACGACGGAATTCTTTCCCGACCACGCAGGGAAAGGATCCCTCCTCTCGAGCTAGGATGTGGAAACGGGGCTCCTCTGGATGTGGGCGGACTCTCGTACTTCCTCTCGAGTGGAGACGGGTATGTCGGGGAACTTCTTGAGTTGCAGCAAGGGTGTGAAGGACCTTTTGGAAGTTCCAGAGGTTAGGTGTGATTAGCCTCGAAACGCCTCAGCGGAAATGGGCCTCACCTCGCCTGGATGGGAGAACCTCCTGGATTTTCTCGAGTTGCGGCAGGTGCTCTCGACCTACGATGGGGACCTCAGGAACCCGCTTTGGTGGCCTCAGGAAAGGCCAGTCCATGCGAGTTGCTCGGGGCCTCTCGGGATTCCTCTCCCGTCGTTGCCGGGGCCTAAGATCTTGTGTGGAGTGGGTGCCGGAACCTGAGGATTCCTCTCCAGTGCTGACATGGATCTTGGGGTACTTCTGGAGTCTCCCAAGGGGAGTCAGTCCTCGTCTCGTGTGAGAGCATGCACGTGCGCTTTCCTACCGAGCTGTAGCAGCAGTGTCGCGCTTCCCTTCCCGTGGATCAAAGGGATCTGTGGCTATCCCTCGAGGCTTTCCCACGAGGCTTTCCCACAGGGCTGTCCCACGTGCACCCGTGATGTGAGTCGAACCTCGGCTTGAAAGTCGAGCAGTGGAGGGAAAACAGGTTTCCCTGGAATGGACTGAGATATCTGGGGGACTCTGGAATGTGGCACGACCCTGGAGTTCCTCTCGCCTTTCCTGTGGGAGCGCCTCCTCTTGAGATGCGACGGGAACGCCGGAATTCTTTCCCGAACACTCAGGGAAAGGATCCCTCCTCTCGAACTAGGAGGCGGAAACGGGGCTCCTCTGGATGTGGGCGGGACTCTCGTGATTCCTCTCGAGTGGAGACGGGTATGTCGGGGAACTTCTTGAGTTGCAGCAAGGGTGTGAAGGACCCTTTGGAAGTTCCAGATGTTAGATGTGATTAGCCCTCGAGACGCCTCAGCGGAAATGGGCCTCATCTCGCCTGGAGGGCAGAACCTCCTGGATTTTCTCGAGTTGCGGCATGTACTCTCGACTTACGACGGGACCTCAGGGACACGCTCTGGTGACCTCAGGAAAGGTAGTCTCCATGCGAGTTGCTCAGGGGCCTCTCGGGATTCCTCTCCCGTCGATGCAGTGCCTAAGTCCTTGTGTGGAGTCGGTGCCGGATCCCTACGATTCCTCTCCAGTGCTGACATGGATCTTGGGGTACTTCTGGAGTCTCCCAGGGGAGTCAGTCTCGTCTCGAGTGGGGTTCCTCTCGAGCTCTAGCAGCAGTGTCACGCTTCCCTTCGTGTGGATCAAGGATCTGTGTCTTTTTCCTCGAGGCTTTTCCCACGAGGCTTTCCCACGAGGCTTTCCCACAGGGCTGTCCCACGTGCCACCGTGGTGTGAGTCGATCCTCGGCTTGAAAGTAGAGGCACTGCAGGAAAACAGGTTTCCCTGGAATGGACTGAGACATCTGGGGGTCTCTGGGAATGGTGGAAAGACCCCTGGAGTTCCTCTCGTCTTTCCTGTGGAGTTCGCCCCCTCTTGAGATGCGACGGGAACGCCGGGTTTCTCTCCCGTGCACGCAGGGAATGGATCCCTCCTTTCGAGCTAGCAGGCCGAAACGGGCTCCTCTGGATGTGGGCGGGAATCTAGTGCTTCCTATCGAGTGGAGACGGGTATGTCGGGGAACTTCTTGAGTTGCAGCAAGGGTGTGAAGGACCCTTTGGAAGTTCCAGAGGTTAGGTGTGATTAGACTCGACGCCTCAGCGGAAATGGGCCTCATCTCGCCTGGAGGGGAGAACCTCCTGGATTTTCTCGAGTTGCGGCAGGTGCTCTCGTCTTACGACGGGGACCTCAGGGACCCGCTCTGGTGGCCTCATGAAAGGCCAGTTCCCAAGCGAGTTGCTCGGGGCCTCTCGGGATTCCTCTCCCGTCGATGCCGGGGCCTAAGATCTTGTGTGGAGTCGGTGTCGAACCTGAGGATTCCTCTCCAGTGCTGACATGGATCTTGGGGTACTTCTGAAGTCTCCCCAGGGGAGTCAGTCCTCGTCGATTGGGGCATGCACGTGCGCTTTCCTCCCGAGCTGTAGCAGCAGTGTCACGCTTCCCTTCGCGTGGTTCAAGGGATCTGTGTCTTTCCCTCGACTCTTTCCCACGAGGCTTTCCGACAGGGCTGTACACGAGCCACCATCTTGTGAGTCGATCCTCAGCTTGAAAGTGGAGGCAATGCAGGGAAAACAGCTTTCCCTGAAATGGACTGCACATCTGGGGGACTCTGGAATGGTGCGACCCTGGAGTTCCTCTCGCCTTTCCTGTGGAGAGCGCCTCCACTTGAGTTGCGACGGGAACACCGGGAATTCTTTGCCGAACACGCAGGAAAGGATCCTCTCTCTCGAGCTAGGAGGCAGAGAAGGGTCTACTCTGGTGTGGGCAGGACTCTCGTGCCTCCTCTCTCGAGTGGAGACGGGTAAGTCGGGGAACTTCTTTGAGTTGCAGCAAGGGTGTGAAGGACCCTTTGGAAGTTCCAGAGGTTAGGTGTGTTTAGCCTCGACACTCCTCAGCGGAAATGGGCCTCATCTCGCCTGGAGGGGAGAACCTCCTGGATTTTCTCGAGTTGCAGCAGGTGCTCTCGACTTACGACGGGAGCTCAGGGACCCGCTCTGGTGGCCTCAGGAAAGGCCAGACCAAATGCGAGTTGCTCGGTGGCCTCTCGGGATTCCTCTCCAGTCAATGCCGGGGCCTAAGACCTTGTGTGGAGTCGGTCCTGAAACCTGAGGATTCCTCTCAGTGCTGACATTGATCTTGGGGTACTTCTGGAGTCTCCCCAGGGGAGTCAGTCCTCGTCTCGAGTGGGGGCATGCACGTGGCTTTCCTCCCGAGCTGAAGGAGCAGTGTCATGCTTCCCTTCGCTTGGATCAGGGGATCTGTGGCTTTGCCTCGAGGCTTTCCCACGAGGCTTTTCACGAGGCTCTCCCACAGGGCTGTCCCACGTGCCACCGTGGTGTGAGTCCATCCTCAGCTTCAAAGTCGAGGCAGTGCAGGGAAAACAGGTTTCCCTGGAATGGACTGAGACATCTGGGGAACTCTGGGAATGGTGGCACGACCTGGAGTTCCTCTGGCCTTTCCTGTGGAGAGCGCCTCCTCTTGAGATGCGACAGGAACGCCGGGAATCTTTTCCCGACCACGCAGGGAAAGGATCCCTCCTCTCGAGCTAGGAGGCGGAAACGGGGCTCCTCTGGATGTGGCGGGACTCTCGTGCTTCCTCCTGAGAAGAGACGGTTATATCGGGGAACTTCTTGTGTTGCAGCAATGGTGTGAAGGACACTTTGGAAGTTCCAGAGCTTAGGTGTGATTAGCCTCGAAACGCCTCAGCGGAAATGGGCCTCATCTCTCCTGGAGGGGAGAACCTCCTGGATTTTCTCGAGGTGCGGCAGGTGCTCTCGACTTATGACGGGAACTCAGGGGCCCGCTCTGGTGGCATCAGGAAAGGCCAGTCCCCATGCGAGTTGCTCGGGGCCTCTCAGATTCCCCTCCGGGCGATGCAAGGGCCTAAGACCTTGTGTGGAGTCGGTGCCGCAAGCTGAGAATTCCTCTCCAGGGATGACATGGATCTTGGGGTACATCTGGGGTCTCCCCAGGGGAGTCAGTCCTCGTCTCGAGTGTGGCATGCACGTGCGTTTTCCTCCCGAGCTGTAGCTGCAGTGTCACGCTTCCCTTCGCGTGGATCAAGGGATCTGTGGCTTTCCCTCGAGGCTTTCCACGAGGCTTTCCCACGAGGCTTTCACACAGGGCTGTCCCACATCCGTGGTGTGAGTCTATCCTCTGCTTGAAAGTCGAGGCAGTGCAGGGAAAACAGGTTTCCCTGGAATGGACTGAGACATCTGGGGGACACTGGCAATGGTGGCACGACCCTGGAGTTCCTCTCGCCTTTCCTGTGGAGAGCGCCTCCTCTTGAGATGCGACGGGAACGCCGGGGATTCTTTCCCGAACACGCAGGGAAAGGATCCCTCCACTCGAGCTAGGAGGCGGAAACGCGGCTCCTCGCGATGTGGGCAGGACTCGCGTGCTTCCTCTCGAGTGGAGACGGGTATGTAGGGGAACTTCATGAGTTGCAGCAAGGGTGTGAAGGACCCTTTGGAAGTTCCAGAGGTTAGGTGTGATTAGCCTCGAGACGCCTCAGCGGAAATGGGCCTCATCTCTCCTGGAAGGGAGAACATCCTGGATTTTCTCGAGTTGCGGCAGGTGCTCTCGACTTACGACGGGGACCTCAGGGACCCCTCTGGTGGCCTCAGGAAAGGCCTCTCCCCATGCGAGTTTCTCGGGGACTCTCGGATTCCTCTCCAGTCGATGCCAGGGCCTAAGACCTTGTGTGACGTCGGTGCCGGAACCTGAGGATTCCTCTCCAGTGACTACATGAATCTTGGGGTACTTCTGGAGTCTCCCCAGGGGAGTCAGTCCTCGTCTCGAGTAGGGGGCATGCACGTGCGTTTTCCTCCCAAGCTGTAGCAGCAGTGTCACGCTTCCCTTCGCGTGGATCAAGGGATTTGTGGCTTTCCCTCGAGGCTTTTGCACGAGGCTTTCCCACAAGGCTTTCCAAAGGGCTGTCCCACGTGCCACCGTGGTGTGAGTCGATCCTCATCTTGAAAGTCGAGGCAGTGCAGGAAAAACAGGTTTCCCTGGAATGGACTGAGACATCTGGGGGACTCTGGAAATGGTGGCACGACCCTGGAGTTCCTCTCGCCTTTCTTGTGGAGAGCGCCTCCTCTTGAGATGCGACGGGAACGCCGGGAATTCTTTCCCGACCACGCAGGGAAAGGATCCCACCTCTCGAGCTAGGAGGCGGAAACGGGCTCCTCTGGATGTGGGCGGGACTCTCGTGCTTCCTCTCGAGTGGAGACGGGTGTGGGGAACTTCTTGAGTTGCAGCAAGGGAGTGAAGTACCCTTTTGAAGTTCGAGAGTTAGGTGTAATAAGCGTGAGACGCCTCAGCGGAAATTGGCCTCATCTCCCCTGGAGGGAGAACCTCCTGGATTTTCTCGAGTTGCAGCAGGTGCTCTCGACTTACGGGGAGCTCAGGGACTCGCTCTGGTGGCCTCAGGAAAGGCCAGTCCCCATGCGAGTTGCTCGGGGGTCTCTCGGATTCCTCTCCCGTCGATGCCGGGCCTAAGACCATGTGTGGATTCGGGGCCGGGAGCTTAGGATTCCTCTCCAGTGCTGACATAGATCTTGGGGTTCTTCTGGAGTCTCCCCAGGGTAGTCAGTCCTCGTCTAGAGTGGGGGCATGCACCTGCGCTTTCCTCCCGAGCTGTAGCAGCAGTGTCACGCTTTCCTTCGCGTGGATCAAGGGATCTGTGGCTTTCCCTCGAGGCTTTCCCACGAGGCTTACCCACAGGGATGTCCCACGTGCCACCGTGTGTGAGTCGATCCTCGGCTTGAAAGTCGAGGCAGTGCAGGGAAAACATGATTTCCTGGAATGGACTGAGACATCTTTGGGATCTGGGAATGGTGACACGACCCTGGAGTTCCTCTCGCCTTTCCTGTCGAGAGCGCCTCCTCTTGAGATGCGACGGGAACGCCGGGAATTCTTTCCGGACCACGCAGGGAAAGGATCCCTCCTCTCGAGGTAGGAGGCAGAAACGGGGCTCCTCTGGAGGTGGGTGGGACTCTCGTGCTTCCTCTCGAGTGGAGACGGATATGTCGGGGAATTTCTTGAGTTGCAGCAAGGGTGTGAAGGACCCTTTGGAAGTTCCAGAGGTTAGGTGTGATTAGCCTCGAGCGCCTCAGCGGAAATGGTCCTCATCTCGCCTGGAGGGGAGAACTTCCTGGATTTTCTCGAGTTGCGGCAGGTGCTCTCGACTTACGACAGGAACCTCAGGGACACGCTCAGGTGGCCTCTGGAAAGGTCAGTCCCCATCCGAGTTGCTCGGGGCCTCTCGGGATTCCTCTCCCGTCGATGCAGGGGCCTAAGACCTTGTGTGGAGTCGGTGCCGGAACCTGAGGATTCCTCTCCAATGCTGACATGGATCTTGGGGTACTTCTTTAGTCTCCCCAGGGGAGTCAGTCCTCGTCTCTAGTGGGGGCATGCACGTGCGTTTCCTCCGAGCTGTAGCAGCAGTGTCATGCTTCCCTTCGCGTGGATCAACGGATCTGTGGCTTTCCCTCGAGGCTTTCCCACGGAGGCTTTCCACGAGGCTTTCCCACAGGGCTGTCCCACGTGCCACCGTGGTGTGAGTGATCTCT
>NW_017194650.1:0-9239 GCF_001704415.2 Capra hircus
CGTGTGCTTTTCCTCGTGTCTCGAGCAGGGTAGCTGCCAGGATGTGTCCTCCGCTTTCCCTTCTCGATATGGGTCAAGGGATCTGTGGCTTTCGCTTAAGGCTTTCCCAATGTTGGCTTTCCACAGTTGACTGTCCCACCGTGCACCGTTGCGTTTGAGTCGATCTCGGGCTTGAAAGTGGAGCTTAGTGCCTAGCGAAAACACGGTTTCCCTTGGATTCATGGAATTCTGGGACACGTGGAGGGATCTAGACGGAATTGGTGGCACGACCACTGGAGTTCTTCTCGCTCGTTTCCTGTGGGGCGCCTCTCTTGAGAGGTGCGACGGGAAGAGCCGGGAATTCTTTCCCGACCACGCGAAGTGACTAATTGATCTGGTCCTCATACTCGAGCTTTATGAGGCAGGAACCTGTGTGGGCTTCGCTCTGAATGGGATGTGGGCCTTTTCGGCACTCTCGTGCTTTACCTCTCGAGAGTGGAGACGGGTGGGTATGTCGGGGAACTCTTGAGTTGCCAGCAAGGGTGTCTGAAGCCAGACCCTCTTGGAAGTTTGCAAATGTTAGGTGTGAATTCAGCCTCGAGAGCGCTCATCGGAATGGGCCTCATCTCGCTGGAGGGGAGACAACCTCCTGGGATTTTCTCGAGTTGCGGCGAGGTAGCTCTCGACTTACAGTCGGTGGGGACCTCAGGGACCGCTCTGGACGGGCTGAGAAATAGGCCATTGTCCGCGAGCGGCGAGTTGAGCGCGGTGCCTCTCGGGAATCTCTCCCGGTCGGATGCGGCGGGCCTAAATTCCTTGTGATTGTAGTCGGTTGCCCGGAAGCTGAGGACATCCTCTCCAGTTGAATGACTTTGGATCTGGAGAACGGGTTTTCTGGAGTCTTTCCCAGGGGAGCTCCCAGTCCTTGTCTGGTCGAGTGGGGGCTTCCTAAATGAAGCAGATTGCGGTCAGCATTTACCTCCGCCGAGCTGCTAGCAGCGGAGTCGTCACGCTCCTTCTACGTGTGATTAGGGATCTGTGGCTTCCGCTCGAGGCTTCCCACAGGGGGCTGTCACACGGTCGTCGGACCTTTAGTGGTTGAGTCGATCCTCGGCTGAAAGTCGCTGCTATCGAGTTTTTCAGGGAGAAACAGGTTGGCCCTGGAATGGATGAGAACATCTGGTGCTCGGGACAGTTGGAATGCGGTCTTCAGGGAGACCCTCTCGCGCAGGTAAGGCCCTCTCACCTTTCCTGTGGACGAGCGGCTCCACTTGAGATGTTGGACCGAACCGGGGGAATTTCATCCGACACGCAGGAAAGGATCCCTCACTCGTAGCGGGTAGGATGCGGTCTTAAACGTGGTGAGTAGGCGTCCTCTTGGATGTGGGCGGCTCTTCGTGTTGGCCTCTCGATGTGGAGACGGGGACTGACTGTCGGGCGAACTTCTTGAGCTTGCGAGCAAGGGTGTGTAAGGACCCTTTGGAAGTTCCAGAGGTTAGGCTGTGATTAGCTCGAGATAGTCTCAGCGCAAATGGGCCTCATCTCGCTGGAGCGGGAGAACCTCCTGATTTTCTCGAGTTTGGCAGGTGCTCTCCGTCTTAAGATGGGGACCTCCAGGGACCCGCCTCTGGGTGGCCTCAGGACAGGCCCAGATCCATGCGGAGTTGCTTGAGGGGGCCTTCTCGGGATCCTCTCCTTCGCGAGTGCCCGGCCTATAGGGACCTTGCGTGGAGTTACGGTGCCGGAACCTGAGGATTCGTTAGTTAATTCACTAGCGATCCTGTCTCTCCAGTGCGACATGGATTTCTTGGGGTACTTCCGGAGTCTCCCCAGGGGAGTCAGTCCTCGGTCTCCGCGTGGGGCATGCACGTGGCGCTTTCCTCTCGCGAGCGGAGGGTCTGTCTCGGACCATGTTCATGGTCAAAGTAATAGAGGACGGTCTGGACATGGAAGAAGGATCAGTCAACTAGTCGTAGAGCAAGCTGTCACGTTCCCTTTTCGCGTGATCAAGGATTTGTCGCTTTCCCGGGGGCTTTCCCACAGTGGAGTGTCCCACGTGCCACAGTGTGTGGCAGTCGGATCCTCGGCTTGAGCTCGAGGAGGTGCAGGGAAAACAGGTTTTCCTTGGAATGTGACTGTATGACCTGGGTACCGTACTTCTGGGAATTTGGTTGGCTTACGGACCCTGGAGTTCCTCTCTGACCTTTTCGTTTGAGCCCGTGCCTATTGAGGCAGATTGCAACCGCGGAATCCCGGGAATTCTTTCCCGACCGACGCAGGAAAAGGATCCCGGAATGGCCTCTCCCCGAGCTCACGCACAACACCCGACGAGAGGCACACCGCAAAAAGGGGCTCCCTCTGACTGGTCGTCAGGCGTGCGGACCCTCGTGGCTGCACTGTCCTTCTGAGGGAGAACGTGGGTAATGTCGGGTGAATCTTGAGTTTGCCCGCACGAGGTCCAGGTCTCTGTGCGCGCACCTGTGCTCGGACGAGTTACATCGTGCGTCGGATAAAAAGAGGGTCGGAGTAGAGACGGAACTAGACGGAGCTGCAAAGTTGCTGATATTTTTGAGATTAGTTGGTATATAGGTCATGTTTTGCTTGGCACAGAATTACAAGTGGGAGTTAAAGACAATCTCTTTAGAAGTGGTGCCAACTAGGACGGGAAAACTTGGTCAACCACTATGGTAAAGATGCATGAAACTAGCATCCACTTTTCTAAACCACACACAAAAATAAACTTCAAATGTCGATTAAAGATTTCTAAACGTCACAAGCCATCGAAAGCTATAAAACTTTTAGCAGAGGAGAATCATAGGCAAGAGAACACTTGTCCGAACATATCAATCACCACTCTAGGATCCTGTATGATTCACCTCCATGAAATTACTGTGGAAATAAAAGCAAAATAACACAAAATGGGACTTCTGTAATTAAAATTCTAGAAGCTTCACTGCCCACAACAAAGGAACTATAAGCAAGGTGAAAGGACCCTTTGAGAAGTTCGAGACCGTTTAGAATGTGATTAGCCCATCTCGTAGTACGGCCATCGATGCTGGTTGTGAGCCCCTCAGAACCGGAAATGGAGGCTGCAGATTTCTGGGGGGCAGCTGATTTTTTAATCTTTCGTGTAGGCCAGTACCTATCGCTGCCGAAATAGTCTACATACGGAAAGTTTGATTCATTCAGGCAGTCTACTAAGCTCGACTTTACGACAGTATGGATTTGATATTCACACGACTTGACCTCATAGTGAATTAAATGCGGCACTCAGAGAAGTATGCGTAGTAGGCCGTCCCATGCGATGTTGCTCGTGGTGTCTCCTCGCGGATTCGTTTCGTCCGTCGATGTCAGTGCCTCCAAACCGTATTTTGCGCCGTGTGAGACACTCTTTGTTGCAGCAGAGCGGGTAGTACCGAGTTCGGTATAAGCGCTCACGAACCTCATTGACCGGGTATCATGTGAGATCCTTCTCACGTTGGTGTGAAACTCATGTGTATCTTGGGGGGTTTCACCAGTCAGAGCAGGTCAGTCTTTCTGGAGTTCTCCCCAGTGGGAGTCAGTCCTCGTCTCGAGTGGGCATGCACGTGCGCGTTTTAATCCTGAGCTGAAGCAGCAGTGTCACGTTTCCCTATGCTTGGATCACGGGATCTGTGGCTTTCCCTCGAGGCTTTCCCACGAGGCTTTCCCACGAGGCTTGCCACAGG
Source organism: Capra hircus (assembly GCF_001704415.2). NCBI lineage: Eukaryota > Metazoa > Chordata > Mammalia > Artiodactyla > Bovidae > Capra > Capra hircus. Next base: position 3,687 of record NW_017194650.1, read on the forward strand.
GCTGTCCCACGTGCCACCGTGGTGTGAGTCGATCCTCGGCTAGAAAGTCGACGCAGTGCAGGGAAAACAGGTTTCCCTGGAATGGACAGAGAGAGACATCTGGGGGACTCTGGGAATGGGGGCCTGATACTGGAGTTCCTCTCGCCTTCCTGTGGAGAGCGCCTCCTCTTGAGATGCGACGGGGGTTCCCGAGCACACAGGGAATGGATCCCTCCTCTCGAGCTAGGAGGAGGAAACGGGGCTCCTCTGGATGTGGGCGGGACTCTCGTGTTCCTCTTGAGTGGAGACGGGTATGTCGGGGAACTTCTTGAGTTGAAGCAAGGGTGTGAAGGACCCTTTGGAAGTTCCAAAGGTTAGGTGTGAATACCCTTGAGACGCCTCAGCTGAAATGGGCCTCATCTCGTCTGGAGTGGAGAAACTCCTGGATTTTCTCGAGTTGCGGCTGGTGCTCTTGTCTTACGACGGGGACGACAGGGACCCTCTCTGGTGGCCTCAGGAAAGGCCAGTCCCCATGCGAGTTGCTCGGGGTCCTCTCGGGATTCCTCTCCCGTCGATGCTGGGGCCTAAGACCTTGTGTGGAGTCAGTGAGGGAACCTGAGGATTCCTCTCCAGTGCTGACATGGATCTAGGGGGTATTTCTGGAGTCCCCCAGGGGAGTCAGGCCTCATCTCGAGTGGGGGCATGCACGTGCGCTTTTCCTTCCGAGCTGTAGCAGCAGTGTCGCGCTTCCCTTCGCGGGGATCAAGGGATCTGTGGCTTTCCTCGATGCTTTACCACAGGGCTGTCCCACGTGCCACCGTGGTGCGAGTCGATCCTCGGCTTGAATGTCAAGGCAGTGCAGGGAAAAGAGGTTTCCCTGGAATGGACGGAGACATCCGGGTGACTCTGGGAATGTGGCACGACCCTGAAGTTCCTCTCGCCTTTCCTGTGGAGAGCGCCTCCTCTTGAAATGCGACGGGAACGCCGGGAATTCTTTCCCGACCATGCAAGGAAAGGATCCCTCCTCTCGAGCTAGGAGGCGGAAACGGGGCTCCTCGGGATGTGGGCAGAACTCTCCTGCTTCCTCTCGAGTGGAGATGGGTATGTCGGGGAACTTCTTGAGTTGCAGCAAGGGTGTGAAGGACCCTTTGGAAGTTCCAGATGTTAGATGTGATTAGCCTCGAGACGCCTCAGCGGAAATGGGCCTCATCTCGCCTGCAGGGGAGAACCTCCTGGATGTTCTCGAGTTGCGGCAGGTGCTCTCGACTTACGACGGGGCCCTCAGGGACCCGCTCTGGTGGCCTCATGAAAGGCCAGTCCCCTTGCGAGTTTCTCGGGGGCCTCTCGGGATTCCTCTCCCGTCGATGCGGGGGCCTAAGACCTTGTGCGGAATCGGTGCCGAAACCTGAGGATTCGTCTCCAGTGCTGACATGGATTTTGGCGTACTTCTGGAGTCTCCCCAGGGGAGTCAGTCGTCGTCTCGAGTGGGGCATGCACGTTCGCTTTACACCCGAGCTGTGGCAGCAGTGTCATGATTCCCTTCTCGTGGATCAAGGGACCTGTGGCTTTCCCTCGAGGCTTTCCCACGAGGCTTTCCCAAGAGGCTTTCCCACAGGGCTGTCCCACGTGCCAACGTGGTGTGAGTCAATGCTCGGCTTGAAAGTCGAGGCAGTGCAGGGAAAACAGGTTTCCCTGGAATGGACTGAGACATCTGTGGGACTCAGGTAATGGTGGCACGACCCTGGAGTTCCTCTCGCCTTTCCTGTGGAGAGCGCCTCCTCTTGAGATGCGAGGGAAACGCGGGAATTCTTTCCCGACCACGCAGGGAAAGGATCCCTGCTCTCGAGCTAGTAGGCTGAAACGGGGCTCATCTGGATGCGAGCGGGACTCTCGTGCTTGCTCTCAAGTGGAGACGAGCATGTTGGGGAACTTCTTGAGTTGCAGCAAGGGTGTGAATGACCCTTTGGAAGTTCCAGAGGTTAGGTGTGATTAGCCTCGACACGCCTCAGCGGAAATGGGCCTCATCTCGCCTGGAGGGGAAAACCTCCTGGATTTTCTCGACTTGCGGCAGGTGCTCTCGACTTACGACGGGGACCTCAGGGACCCGCTCTGATGGCCTCAGGAAAGGCCAGTCCCATGCGAGTTGCTCGGGGACTCTCGGGATTCCACTCCCGTATATGCCGGGGCCTAAGTCCTTTGTGGAGTCGGTGCCGGAACCTGAGGATACCTCTCCAGGCCAGACATGGATCTTGGGGTACTTCTGGAGTCTCCCCAGGGGGGTCAGTGCTCGTCTCGAGGGGAGGCATGCACGTGCGCTTTCCTCCAAGCTGTAGCAGCAGTGTCACGCTTCCCTTCGCGTGGATCAAGGCATCTGTGGCTTTCCCTCGAGGCTTTCCCACGAGGCTTTCCCACGAGGCTTTCCCACAGGGCTGTCCCACGTGCCACCTTGGTGCGAGTCGATCCTCGGCTTGAAATTCGAGGCAGTGCAGGGAAAACAGTTTTCCTGGAATGGACTGAAATATCTGGGGGACTCTGGGAATGGTGGCACGACCCTGGAGTTCCTCTAGCCTTTCCTGTGGAGAGCGCTTCCTCTTGAGATGCGACGGGAACGCCGGAATTTCTTTCCCCACGAGGGAAATGATACCTCCTCTCGAGCTAGGAGGCGGAAAAGGGGCTCCTCTGGATGTGGGCGGGACTCTCGTGCTTCCTCTCGAGTGGAGACGGGTATGTCGGGGAACTTCTTGAGTTGCAGCAAGGGTGTGAAGGACCCTTTGGAAGTTCCAGAGGTCAGGTGTTATAAGCCTCGAGTCGCCTCTGCGGAAATGGGCCTCATCTCGCCTGGAGGGGAGAACATCCTGGATTTTCTCGAGTTGCGGCAGGTGCTCTCGACTTACGACAGGGACCTCAGAGACCCGCTCTGGTGGCCTCAGTAAAGACCAGTCCCCATGCGAGTTACTCAGGGCCCTCTCGGGTTCCTCTCCCCGTCGATGCCAGGGCCTAAGACCTTGTGTGGAGTCGGTGCCGGAACCTGAGGATTCCTTTGCAGTGCTGACAAGGATCTTGGGGTACGTCTCCAGTCTCCCCACGGGAGTCAGTCCTCATCTCGAGTGGGGGCATGCACGTGCGCTTTCCTCCCGAGCTGTAGCAGCAGTGTCACGCTTCCCTTCGCGTGGATCAAGGTATCTGCGGCTTTCCCTCGAGGCTTTGCCACGAGTCTTTTCCCGAGGCTTTCCCACGAGACTTTCCCAAAGGGCTGTCCCACGTGCCACTGTGTTGTGTGTCGATCCTAGGCTAGAAAGTTGAGGCAGTGCAGGAGAAACAGGTTTCCCTGGAATGGACTGAGACATCTGGGGGCCTCTGGGAATGGGTGCACGAATCTGGAGTTCCTCTCGCCTTTCCTGTGGAGAGCGCCTCCTCTTGAGATGAGACGGGAACTCCGGGAATACTTGACACCGTGACCCTCCTCTCGAGCTAGGAGGCAGTAACGGGGCTCCTCTGGATGTGGGCGGGACTCTCGGGCTTCCTCTCGAGTGGAGACGGGTATGTGGGGGAGCTTCTTGAGTTGCAGCAAGGGCATGAAGGACCCTTTGTAAGTTCCATAGGTTAGGTGTGATTAGCCTCGAGACGCCTCAGCGGTAATGGGCCTCATCTCGCCTGGAGGGTAGAACCTCCTGGATTTTCTCGAGTTGCGGCAGGTGCCCTCGACTTACGACGGGGACCTCAGGGACCCGCTCTGGTGCCCTCAGGAAAGGCCAGGCCCCATGCGAGTTGCTCGACGGCCTCTCGGGATTCCTCTCCTGTCTCTGCCGGGGCCTAAGATCTTGTGTGGAGTCGGTGCCAGAACCTGAGGATTCCTCTCCGGTGCTGACATGGATCTTGGGGTACTTCTGAGGTCTCCCCGGGGGAGTCAGTCCTCGTCTCGAGGGGAGGCTTGCACGTGGGCTTTCCTCCCGAGCTGTAGCAGCAATGTCACGCTTTCCTTCACGTGGATCAAGGGATCTGTGGCTTTCCCTCGAGGCTTTCACACGAGGCTTTCCCAAGAAGCTTTCCCACAGGGCTGTCCCACGTGCCACCGTGGTGTGAGTCGATCCTCGGCTTGAAAGTCGAGGCAGTGCAGGGAAACAGGTTTCCCTGGAATGGACTGAGACATCTGGGGGACTCTGCGAATGGTGGCACGACACTGGAGTTCCTCTCGCCTTTCCTGTGGAGAGCGCCTCCTCTTGAATTGCGACGGGATCTCGGTGAATTATTTCCAGACAACGCACGGAAAGGATCCCACCTCTGGAGCTAAGAGGCAGAAATCGGGCTCCTCTGGATATGGGTGGGACTCTCGTACTTCCTCTCGAGTGCAGACGGGTATGTCGGAGAATTTCTTGAGTTGCAGCAAGGGTGTGAAGGACCCTTTGGAAGTTCCAGAGGTTAGGTGTTATTAGCCTCAAGACGCCTCAGCGGAAATGGGCCTCATCTTGCCTGGAGGGGAGAACCTCCTGGATTTTCTCGAGTTGGGGCAGGTGCTCTCGACTTATGACGGGGACCTCAGGGACCCGCTCTGATGGACTCAGTAAAGGCCAGTCCACATGCGCGTTGCTCAGGGGCCTCTCGGGATTCCTCTCCGTCGATGCCGGGGCCTACGACCTAGTGTGAATTCGCTGCCGGAACTTGAGGATTCCTCTCCAGTGCTGACATGGATCTTGGGGTACTTCTGGAGTCTCCCCAGGGGAGTCAGTCGTAGTCTCGAGTGGGGGCATCCACGTGCGATTTCCTCCAGAGCTGTAGCAGTAGTGTCACGCTTCCATTCGCGTGGATCAAGGGATCTGTGGCTTTCCCTAGAGACTTTCCCACGAGGCTTTCCCACGGGGCTTTCCCACGAGGCTTTCCCACAGGGCTGTCCCACGTGCCACCGTGGTGTGAGTCGATCCTCGGCTACAAAGTCAAGGCAGTGCAGGGAAAACAGGTTTCCCTTGAATGGACTGAGACATCTGGGGGACTCTGCGAATGGTGGCACGACCCTTGAGTTCCTCTCGCCCTTTCCTGTGGAGAGCGCCTCATCTTGAGATGCGACGGGAAGCCGGGAATTCATTCCCAACCACACAGGGAAAGGATCCCTCCTCTCGAGCAACGAGCCGGAAACGGAGCTCCTCTGGATGTGGCCGGGACCCTCGTGCTTCCTCTTGAGTGGAGACGGGTATGTCGGGGAACTTCTTGAGTTGCAGCATGACTGTGAAAGACTCTTTAGAAGTTCCAGAGTTCACGGTGTGATTAGCCTGGAGACACATCAGAGGAAACGGGCCTCATCTCACCTGCATGGGAGAACCTCCTGGATTTTACCGAGTTTGCGGCAGGTGCTCTCGACTTACGACGGGGACCTCATGGACCCGCTCTGGTTACCTCAGGAAAGGCCAGTCCCCATGTGAGTTGCTAGAGGTCCTGTCGTATTCCTCTCCCGTCGATGCCAGGGCCTAAGACCTTGTGTGGAGTCGGGGCCGGAACCTGAGGATTCCTCTCCAGGGCTGACATGCATCTTGGGGTATTTCTGGAGTCTCCCCAGGGAGTCAGTTCTCGTCTCGAGTAGGG
>NW_017194651.1:0-9239 GCF_001704415.2 Capra hircus
TACATAATTCTGTGTACCCATTGATCTCCATATTTTATCAGAAGTATAAAAGGCCTTCTGAACAATAAAGGATGGGTGCCAGGGGCCAGGGGCCAGGGTCCGGGGCCAGTTTCTCGGGCATCTTCTCGAACTAGTCTCTCGGCCTGGTTTTGGGACTCTGGCTCCCCCGTGTCTTTTTCTCTCTTTGTTCTTCTCTCCCTTTCCTTCTCTCTGCTCTTTACTTTAACTTCAGGCTGAATCTCCACCTGGGACGCGGAGGCTCGCCAGGTCTACTTACTTGCCCTGGCTGTTAAGACCCGCATGAAAGGGGCTTAAGGCGAGGCAGCCTTAGATATTAAGCGGTGCCGGTGCCCAACGTAGATGGTGGCAAATTCCTTGTCTGGAATTTTATTGCCTTATGGGTAAACAAGCTATTCAGCCCTCTTCCTCACTTAATCTTCTTACTACACTATAGTTTCCTAATCTAATCTTATATTAATAAATAAACAAGTCTTTCCACACCAACGCCGTCCACCCTTCGAATTCCTGATCCACCGGGGCTGGACCCCGGCAAGTGGTGCCCGGAACAGGCTATTCGAAGGTAGGTTCCTCAGAGCAAAAGCTCCCCCCGGAGCACTCTCTGCTGCTCCCCCCGGACACTCTCTGTTGCTCCCCCCGGAGTGACTTAATCACTCCCCCGGAGTACTTTCAGGTACTCCCCAGTGTTGAGTGTTCGGGACGCCTAGGACCCACTCAGGTGCCGCGGACCCCCCTGTAGGATAGACAGGGTGAGAAGAGTGGGAAGTGTTCAAGGGTTTAAGAGAAACCTGGTGCTCTAGAGGTTGAAAGAAACCTGCTATCCTAGGGTTAAATACAAAACCCCCCTCGCAAAGGTAAAACCTTTTGTTGAGGTAAGACTTTTCTATAAGACTTAATTTTCTGACATGGTAACAGTGAATCAAAAGAAAGACAGCTTTTTATAGAGTAATCTTGCAGTTACTAACTAAACGAGGAATTAAAGTTAAAAAATCCAATATTCATTCATTTTTTCCTTTGTACAAGAACAGTGTCCCTGGTTTCCAGAAGAAGGCACTGTTAACTTAGACACCTGGGAGAGAGTAGGAAAACAACTAAAACTCACCATGCTGAACATGGCTCAGAAAAGGTGCCTACTTACACCTTTTCCTTATGGAATATAATTAGGGACGCTCTAGGCCCTGCCCCTGAATCTGAAAAGGGTACACCTTAAAGAGGAAAGTGCAGATAAAAAGGCATCTATCGAAGAGGAGAGTGATGAAAAGGAGGCTACACCTAGCTATCGGCAGTTGAATCAAATGATAGCTGCAATGACTGCCCAAGAAAAGGTAATAGATAGAGATGACAAAAAAGAGCAGGTTTCAGATGAGGAAGATCTGGAAGAGGAAGTAAGTCAAGATCATTCTGATGAGGATTGGTCTTTATTAAATAAAGATGCTCCAAGGAGTTTAAGAGAACTTCTCCAATTAGATTATCTGCTCCAAAGAGCTTAATAAAAACTTCCCCAACCAGACCACCTGCTTCCAGAAATTCAAGAAGAAATTTCCTTAATTAAGCCTTCTGCTTCCAGAGGCTCAAGACAAATGTCCCCCATCAGGATATATGCACCTGAGAGCTTAAGGCAGACATCCCAGGTAAAACATCCGTAAGACCTAAACACAAAACGGATAAAAAATTCCCAAAGTACGAAGAAAGTGACATAGGACACCCCTTGCCGCCCCTCCCTATAAGGGTGAAGGCCTCCACTAGAAGCTCCCCGAAGAAGGGTTTTCTCTAGCCCAGATGATGAACTTGATCCCCACCTTGAGGCTTGTTTCCCCATAATATTTGGTGGCAGTGGTGGCAGAACAGCCCCCACTGGGAACCCATTCCAATGAAAATGATTAAAGAACTCAAACAGGCTTGTGCTTTGTATGGCCTAAAGCCCCGTATACTGTATCATTGGTGGAGGCTTTAGCGGGCAGATGGATGACACCCCATGACTGGAAGACAGTCGCTAAAGCTTGTCTGTCTGGAGGTCAATATGTACTTTGGAGAACTGAATATGAAGATCTTGCCCCAAAACAGGCTGATGCTAATCAAAAATATGGCCCAAGATATATTATAAAAAAGTATGTTGGCAGGGACTAATGATTTCGGAACACTTAGAGATCAAATGGGATTAGACAAAACTACTTTAGATCAAGTAACCGCCTGCGCCCTTGGCTTGGCGTTTGTTGCCTGAAGGGAAAGAATCTACCTCGTCCTTCTCAAATGTTAAACAAAAACCAGAAGAGCCATATGAAGACTTTATATCAAGACTTGCAGAGGCAGTCAACAGAGTAATTTCCAATACTGAGGCAGCTAGTATATTGATAAAACAACTGGCATTTGAAAATGCTAATTCTACCTGCCAGGCCATTTTACGTCCTATAAAAAAACTGGGGAAATAATAGATTATATCAGGCAATGTGCAGATGTAGGACCAGCAATGATGCAGGGCGTTGCCATAGCTGCAGCCATAAAGGGAAATTTTACCAGCAGGCAGTACAGTCCTTTTTTACAAATAAAAAAACCCGTCAAAGAGTCATTCCAGTAGTCCAGGCCAGAATATTGGCTTATCCAAGGCCTGCTTCTCTTGCGGACGGGAAGGGCACTTTATTCGAGCTTGTCCCCAAAAGCAACCGGTTCTTCTCTGCCGAATTCTGTGCATACTAATCTCCCTAGATCTCTCTGCCTCGTTGTCAAAAAGGATATCACTGGCAAAAGAATGTAGGTCACAATTCCATAGAAATGGAGCCTTTTTGGGCCCCGACAGCAGTCGGGAAACGGATTGAGGGGCCAGCCTCAGGCCCCGACAACAATTGGGGCAGCCTCACTGAACCCATTCATTCCCTTCGTCCCGTCGCAGAACTCATCAGAGCAACCCCAGGCAGCGCAGGACTGGACCTCGTTCCACCTCAGCAATATTAACACCAGATAGCCCCACTGTGAAAATCCCTACAGGAGTTAAAGGCCATTACCAACAGGTTTACTAGGAATTATACTAGGCAGAAGTTCCTTAGCTATGCAAGGTCTCACAATCATCCCTGGAGTAACTGACTCAGATTATACAGGTGAAATCCAGATAAAGATTTCACCCCCAATTAAAACTTTCCAAATACATCAGGGACAAAGAGTAGCCCATCTTTTGCTTTTGCCTTACCACACTGCAATTGGGCACACAGCTACTCAGAATGAAAGGCAGGATAAAGGATTTGGGTCTAGTGATATGGTTTTTTGGATAACAGAAATTACTCAGAAACGTCCTATGAAAACTATTCTGATTAATGGCAAGTCTATTGTGGGGTTATTAGACACAGGAGCAGACGTTTCTTGCATTTCAGGAAAAGACTGGCCCAGCTCCTGGCCCACACATACTACTGAAAATAACTTGGTGGGGATAGGAAGAGCCCCCACAGTAGCCAAAAGTGCAAAAATTTTAGATTGGCAATTTGAGGATACCCGTGGAACTTTCCAACCGTATGTAATCCCTTCACTCCCCTTTACCCTGTGGGGGAGGGATGTGCTGTCTCAAATGGGAGTGTTACTTTTTAGCCCTGATGATAAAGTGACCTCTCAGATGTTGCAGATGGGCTATGATCCATCAAAAGGATTGGGTAAACAACAGACAGGAATAATTGAGCCAATTTGCCCAACTCCTCGACAGCTACGTGCTAGATTGGGGCATCCAAATTTATAATAGAGTCCATTGTTTCTGCTGCCGACCCCATTACATGGATACCTCAAGATCCGGTGTGGGTGGAACAGTGGCCTCTGCCTAACAAAAAATTACTGACATATTAATTAAAAAGATTAATTCAAGAATACTGATTTATTAAATTGTTTACTAAAGAGCCATCAAAAATTGTAATTCCATATAACAGAAAACAACTTGATGCTTTTCAAATGTTTGATGATGATTGGCAGATTGCTATAGAAAATTATTGTGGTCAAATCTTGCATCATTTACCCTCACATGCTTTGTTAATTCAAAAATTAAAAAAAGGAGAAATTAAGTATAGTTTTCCCCCATCAGATTTTACAACATGTTCTCTTTGTAATAAGTTGAATGCTGATTCGTTTGAAACAGTAAAATAAAAAGCCATTAGTAAAGCAAAAAGATCTCCTCCAGATAACAAAAAGATCCCGACCCAAAATTTACTGCGGGTCGAGGATGTGTTTATATTTTTTCACAGGGTGCAGATTCGTCAGTTTAGATCCCAGACAGACTGATTTGCCACAAAAGAAAAGGGAACTTCTCTGCCGCCCGCCGCAGGAAACAGCCGCACACCAAAAGCTGTGGGCGGGGCCAGCCTGACTGATGGAACCCAGTGCACCGCACTCGCAGCCCCGTAACAGCGCCAGTGTCAGAGGGCGGGGTGAAGGCCGCTGCTCCCACCGGCAGAAGAGGCAAAAGAAACATCAAGATCCCTGCGGGACTAACAGCTGCTGCAGCACAAACTCCAACCGAAAAATGACTCTATTTACTCTATTTTGGCTTGTCTATCCTCTCCTTATGTTCTTCTTTTCACCAATGATTCCAGAAAACTTAACGTACCTAATGTAGCGACTTGTGAACCATGGATGTTTTCATCTTACTTAACTCCTCAAAGTAATGTCTGCTCTTTTGTGGTTTTAAAGATGTCCTGTAACTGTAACAACTTATTGATATGATAATTATGTTCTTGCTGTGTTACAACAACTGTATGGTAGCAATCATTGACTCAACAAGTGTAAATTCCCAATATGGTAAAAAATCAAGTTTTAGGTGTTTTGGAACAGCTCAGATATTAGCTTAGACTTAGGGAAACTGCATAACCAGATTCAGACCTTGGAACACTCCCGATTAGATTTTACCACCGCAGGAGAAGCCAATAACTTTTCCCCACACTTTCTCTAACTTCATTTCTGGAAAGACTATTCTGTCTACTGTTTATATCTTGCTCCTCGTAATCATTCTTCCCTGTATTGTCTAGATTCTTCAGCAGATCATTCGAAATCTCGCGACCGAACTGCACCTGATTTTAAACATAAATAATTAATTATTTAAAATTAAAAAGGGTGAGATGGCGGGAGCCAGTGTGAGGAATCCTGCCCCTGACAAGGTCATGAGGAAGCAAGCTGACATATGCAAGGCGTGCTCAGACTTCAGGGACCCCTCTGGAAATTCCTAAGCATGTACCCAACAAAAATCTGCCGGCTTTTGTGCTCTGCTTTTCCACTCTTCTGACATTTTCTGGAAAAAGTCAATTCAGGGCTTTAGTCTTCTGCATTTCAAAAGTGTTTCAATCCAGAAAACCCTCTGATGGCTTTCTAGCCTGCCTGCAGGACTCGTACAGCTGCCTTGTGATTGTTTGAGGCCTCCTGACCGCAGGAGGCACTGAAAGCTTAAAACATCCTCGGAATGTAGGAGCTTCCGAGGAGTCAAAATCTTTAGAATAGGACTGATTAAAAAGTTTCATTTGTTGAGTCAATGCTTGCTGCCAAATTTTCATATCCTTTATTTTTAGATATAGTTGGTATATAGAAAAACAAGTAGTAAGACCTGGTATTAGCAACATTAGATCTTTGAGTTAAGTACCTTCTTTGTTATAACCCACTGCACCTTTGTTCTATAGAGATGTAACTTTAATGCTTTAAGGAGATGCAGATTAAAGAAAAACACTCCAGGGGAAACAAAATTAACATTCATTCATTAAAGAAGAGAGCCAAAAAGTGTTAACAAGCCTCTTGGCCAGAAGATAATGTAAATCACCTGCGACCTTTTGTATACAAAATGATGTATAGAAAGAGTCTGGGCTGCGAACGCTACATAATTCTGCGTTACCCATTGATCTCCATATTTTATCAAAAGTATAAAAGGCCTTCTGAACAATAAAGGATGGGGGCCAGGGGCCAGGGGCCGGGGGCCAGGGGCCAGGGGCCAGTTTCTCGGCCAGCTTCTCAAACTAGTCTCTCGAACTGGTTTCTTGGGACTCTGGCTCCCCCGTGTCTTTTTCTCTCTTGTTCTTCTTCCCTTTCCTTCTCTCTGCTCTTCACTTTAACTTCAGGCTGAATCTCCACCTGGGCACGGAGGCTCGCCAGGTCTACTTACTTGCCCTGGCTGTTAAGACGCCGCATGAAAGGGGCTTAAGGCGACGCACCCTTAGATATTTAAGCGGGCGCCAATGGCCCAACGTAGATGGTGCAAATAACTTGTCTGGAATTTATTGGCCTTACGCGTAAACCAAGCTATTCAGCCCTATTCCAACATTTAATCTTCTTACTACACTATAGATTCCTAATCTAATCTTATATTAATAAATAAACAAGTCTTTCCATGCCAACGCCGTCCACACTTCGAATTCCATGGATCCACCGGGGATGGACCCCGGCATTGGGGTACTTCTGGAGTCTCCCCAGGGGAGTCAGTCCTCGTCTCGAGTGGGGCATGCACGTGCGCTTTCCTCCCGAGCTGTAGCAGGAGTGTCACGCTTCCCTTCCCGTGGATCAAGGGATCTGTGGTTTTCCCGCGAGGATTTCCCACGAGGCTTTCCCCGAGGCTTTCCCACAGGGCGTCCCACGTGCCACCGTGGGTGTGAGTCGATCCTCGGCTTGAAAGTCGAGGCAGTGCAGGGAAAACAGGTTTCCCTGGAATGGACTGAGACATCTGGGGGACTCTGGAATGGTGGCACGACCCTGGAGTTCCTCTCGCCTATCCTGTGGAGAGCGCCTCCTCTTGAGATGCGACGGGAACACCGGGAAATATTTCCCGACCATGCAGTGAAAAATTCCCTGCTCTCGAGCTATGAGGCGAAACGGGGCTCCTCTGGATGTGGGCGGACTCTCGTGTTTCCTCTCGAGTGGAGACGGGTATGTCGGGGAACTGCTTGAGTTGCAGCAAGGGTGTGAAGGACCCTTTGGAAGTTCGAGATTCAGGTGTGATTAGCCTCGAGACGCCTCAGCGGAAATGGGCCTCAGGTCTCCTGGAGGGGAGAACCTACTGGATTTTCTCGAGTTGTGGCAGTTCTCTCGACTTTCGACGGGGACCTCAGGGACCCGGTCTGGTGGCCTCAGGAAAAGCCAGTCCCCATGCCTGTTGCTCGGGGCGTCTCTAGATTCCTCTGCGGTCGATGCTGGGGCCTAAGACCTTGTGTAGAGTCGGTGCCGGAACCTGACATTTCCTCTCCAATGCAGACATGGATCTTGGGGTACTTCTGGAGTCTCCCCTGGGGAGTCGGTCCTCGTCTCGAGTGGGGGCATGCACGTGCGCTTTCCTCCCGAGATGTAACAGCAGTGTCACGCTTCCCTTCGCGTGGATCAAGGGATCTGTGGATTTTCCCTTGAGGTTTTCCCACGAGGCTTCCCACAGGGTGTCCCACGTGCCACAGTGGTGTGAGTCGATCCTCGGCTTGAAAGTCGAGGCAGTGCAGGCAAAACAGGCTTCCCTAGAATGGACTGAAACATCTGCGGGACTCTGGGAATGGTGGAACGACACTGGAATTCCTCTCGCCTTTCCTGTGGAGAGCCCCTCCTCTTGAGATGCGACGGGAACGCCGGGAATTCTTTCCTGACCACGCAGGGTAAGGATCCCTCCTCTCGAGCTATGAGGCAGAAACGGGGCTCTCTGGATTGGGCGGGACTCTCGTGCTTCTACTCGAGTGAGACGGGTATGTCGGGGAACTTCTTGAGTTGCAGCAAGGTGTGAAGACCCTTTGGAAGTTCCAGGGTTAGGTGTGATTAACCTCCTGACACCTCAGGGGAAATGGGCCTCATCTCGCCTGGGGGACAACCTCCTGGATTTTCGAGTTGCGGCAGGTGCTCTCGACTTACGACGGGGACCTCAGGGACCCGTTCTGGTGGCCTCAGGAGAGGCCAGTCCCCATGCGAGTTGCTCGGGGCCCTCTCGGATTCCTCTCCGTCGATGCCGGGCCTAAGACCTTGTGTGTAGTCGCTGCCGGAACCTGAGGATTCCTCTCCAGTGCTGACATGGATCTTAGGGTACTTCTGGAGTCTCCCCCAGGGGAGTCAGTCCTCGTCTTCAGTGAGGGCATGCACGTACGCTTTCCTCCCGTGCTCTAGCAGCAGTGTCACGCTTCCCTTCACGTGGATCAAGGGATCTGTGGCTTCCCCGAGGCTTTCCCACGAGACTTTCCCACAGGGCCGTTGGGGTGGCGGGCAGTTCGGGGGCTTTTGTTTGTTGACCTCCCTCGCAGCGGGGGGTGGGATCTACCCGGGTTGAGTCAATCAGGGGGCCCTCAGCAGTGCCAAGGGAGCTCACAGCCCAGGAAACGCCCCTAGGTCCTTTTGAATTGGCCTCCAACACCCCTTACCCAGCCTGCCTTGCTCTGGGATTTCCCCGCCTTTCACATTCCACAGGTCCCTGGCCTCGACTGTCCCCCACTGGCTCCTCCGAAGCATTCCGGGACACCGGAAGCTCTCTCCAGCGCCTTCACCTAGATCCCTCGCTGTCCTTGCCTCTGTTTTCCCCCTGCCCCTCCGCAACTCCTCCGTGGGCTCTTGGCGTCCTTTCCCTACAGCAGTCCAGAGCGCCACCCCCCGAGGGCTTTGATTTGCCTGGAGCCCAAGGCTCCGCCAGAGACCTGAGGGGCCAGCGTCTGACCGACAGCTAATGCCATTTGGGGCTTTTCTCACGTGGGAGCCTGAGGCCCCCACTCCGTGGGCAACCCCCCAGCGTGAGTGCCCTGGAGATACCCGCCCAAGGGGATAGTGTACCCCCTACTGTGGGGAAGGAGTTCCAGTTTCCCTGCACTGGTTCGACTTTCATGCCGAGGATCGACTCACACCATAGTGGCACGTGGAATAGCCCTGTGGGAAAGCTTCATGGGAAAGAGTCGAGGGAAAGCCACAGATGCCTTGATCCACACGTCGGCAAGGTGACACACTGCTGCTGCAGCGCTTGAGGAAATCCCACGGTGCATGCCCCTACACGAGATGAGACTGAATCCCCTGGCGAGACTCAAGAAGTATGGAAAGATTCATGTCAGCACTGGATAGGCACCCTCAGGGTCTGCCCCGACTCCACACAAGGTCTTAGGCACCGGCATCGATGGGAGAGGAATCCATAGAGGCCCCCTGGTAACTCGCATGGGGACTGGCCATTCCTGAGGCCACCAGAGCTGTTCCTGAGGTGCCCGTCATAAGGTGGAGAGCACGTGCCACAACTCGGTAAAATCCAGGAGGTTCTCCCCTCCAGGCGAGAT
>NW_017194652.1:0-9239 GCF_001704415.2 Capra hircus
TCCCCCTCCAGGCGAGATGAGGCCCATTTCCGCTGAGGTTGTCGAGGCTAAAACACATCTAACACCTGGAACTTCCAAAGGGTCCTTCACACCCTTGCTGCAAATCAAAGAAGTTCCCCGACATACTCGTCTCCACTCGAGAGGAAGCACGAGAGTCCCGCCACATCCAGAGGAACCCCGTTTCCCCCTCCTAGCTCGAGAGAGGGTTCCTTTCCCTGCGTGGTCGGGAAAGAATTCCAGGCGTTTCCGTCGCATCTCAAAAGGAGGTGCTCTCCACAGGAAAGGCAGAGGACTCCAGGGTCGTGCCACCATTCCGAGTCCCCCAGATGTCTCAGTCCATTCCAGGGAAACCTGTTTTCCCTGCACTGCCTCGACTTTCAAAGCCGAGGATCGACTCACACCACGGTGGCACGTGGGACAGCCCTGTGGAAAAGCCTAGTGGGAAAGCCTCGAGGGAAAGCCACAGATCCCTTGATCCACGCGAAGGGAAGCGCGTCACTGCTGCTACAGCTCGGGAGGAAAGCGCACGTGCATGCCCCCACTCGACACGAGGACTGACTCCCCTGGGGAGACTCCAGAAGTACCCAAGATCCATGTCAGCACTGGAGAGGAATCCTCAGGTTCCGGCACCCACTCCACAAAAGATCTTAGGCCCCGGCATCGACGGGAGAGGAATCCCGAGAGGCCCCGAGCAACTCGGATGGGGACTGGCCTTTCCTGAGGCCAGCAGAGCGGTCCCTGAGGTCCCCGTCGTAGGTCGAGAGCACCTGCCGAAACTCGACAAAATCCAGGAGGTTCTCCCCTCCAGGCGAGATGAGGCCCATTTCCGCTGAGGTGTCTCGAGGCTAAACACATCTAACACCTGGAACTTCCAAAGGGTCCTTCACACCCTTGCTGCAACTCAAGAAGTTCCCCGACATACCCGTCTCCACTCGAGAGGAAGCACCAGAGTCCCGCCCACATCCAGAGGAGCCCCGATTCCGCCTCATAGCTGGAGAGGAGGGATCCTTTCCCTGCGTGATCGGGAAAGAATTCCCGGCGTTCCCGTCGCATCTAAAGAGGAGGCACTCCCACAGGAAAGGCGAGAGGAACTCCAGGGTAGTGCGACCATTCCCAGTGTCCCGCAAATGTCTCAGTCCATGCCAGGGTAAGCTGTTTTCCCTGCACTGCCTCGACTTTCAAAACCGAGGATCGACTCACACCACGGTGGCACGTGGAACAGCCCTGTGGGTAAGCCTCTTGGGAAAGCCTCATGGGAAAGCCTCGAGGGAAAGTCGCTGATCCCATGATCCACGCGACGGGAAGCGTGACACTGCTGCTACAGCTCGGGAGGGAAGAGCAGGTGCATGCCCCCACTCGAGACGAGGACTGACTCCCCTGGGGAGACTCCAGAAGTACCCCAATATCGATATCAGCACTGGAGAGCAATCCTCAGGTTCCGGCACCGACTCCACACAGGGTCTTATGCCCCGGCATCGACCGGAGAGGAATCCCGAGAGGCCCCTGAGCAACTTGCATGGGGACTGGCCTTTCCTGAGGCCACCAGAGCGGGTCCCTGAGGTCCCCGTGGAAAGTCGAGAGCACCTGCCGCAACTCGAGAAAATCCAGGAGGTTCTCCTCTCCAGGCCAGATGAGGCCCATTTCCGCTGAGGCGTCTCCAGGCTAATCACAACTAACCTCTGGAACTTCCAAAGGGTCCTTCACACCCTTGCTGCAACTCAAGAAGTTCCCCGACATACCCGTCTCCCCTCGAGAGGAAGCACGAGAGTCCCGCCCACATCCAGAGGAGCCCCATTGCCGCCTCCTAGCTCGAGAGGAGGGATCCTTTCCCTGCGTGCTCGGGAAAGAATTCCAGGCGATCCCGTCGCATCTCAAGAGGAGGCACTCTCCACTAGAAAGGTTAGAGGAACTCCAGGGTCGTGCCACCATTCCCTGAGTCGCCCAGATGTATCAGTCCATTCCATGGAAACCTGTTTTCCCTGCACAGCCTCGACTTTCAAGCCAAGGATCGACTAACACCACGGTGCCATGTAGGACAGCCCTGTGGGAAAGCCTCTTGGGAATGCCTCGTGTGAAAGCCTCGTGGGAAAGCCTCGAGGGAAAGCCACAGATCCCTTGATCCACGCGAAGGGAAGCGTGACACTGCTGCTACAGCTCGGAGGAAAGCACACGTGCATGCCCCCACTCGAGACGAGGACTGACTCCGCTGGGGAGACTCCAGAAGTACCCCGAGATCCATGTCAGCACTGGAGAGGAATCCTGAGGTTCCGGCACCCACTCCACACAAGATCTTAGGCCCCGGCATCGACGGGAGAGGAATCCCGAGAGGCCCGCGAGGAACTCGCATGGGGACTGGCCGTTCCTGAGGCCACCAGAGCGGGTCCCTGAGGTCCCGGTCGTAAGTCGAGAGCACCTGCCGCAACTCGAGAAAATCCAGGAGGTTCTCCCCTCAGGCGAGTTGAGGCCCATTTCCGCTGAGGCGTCTCGAGGCTAATCACATCTAACAATTGGAACTTCCAAAGGGTCCTTCACACCCTTGCTGCAACTCAAGAAGTTCCCCGACATACCCGTCTCCACTCGATTGGAAACACGAGAGTCCCACCCACATCCAGAGGAGTACCGTTTCCGCCCCCATGCTCGAGAGGAGGGATCCTTTCCCTGCGTGGTCGGGAAAGAATTCCCGGACGTTCCCGTTGCATCTCAAGAGGAGGCGCTCTCCACAGGAAAGGCGAGAGGAACTCCAGGGTCGTGCCACCATTCCCAGAGTCCCCCAGATGTCTCAGTCCATTCCAGGGAAACGTGTTTTCCCTGCACAGCCTCGACTTTCAAGCCGAGGATCGACTAACACCACGGTGGCATGAAGGACAGCCCTGTGGGAAAGCCTCGTGGGAACGCCTCGTCTGAAAGCCTCGTGGGAAAGCCTCGAGGGAAAGCCACAGATCCCTTGATCCACGTGAAGGGAAGCGTGACACTGCTGCTACAGCTCGGGAGGAAAGCGCTCGTGCATGCCCCCACTCGAGACGAGGACTGACTCCGCTGGAGAGACTCCAGAAGTACCCCAAGATCCATGTCAGCACTGGAGAGGAATGCTCAGGTTCCGGCACCGAATCCACACTAGATCTTAGGCGCCAGTATCGACGGGAGAGGAATCCCGAGAGGCCCCCGAGCAACTCGCATGGGGACTGGCCTTTCCTGAGGCCACCAGAGCGGGTCCCTGAGGTCTCCGTCGTAAGTCGAGAGCACCTGCGGCAACTCGAGAAAATCCAGGAGGTTCTCCCCTCCAGGCGAGATGAGGCCCATTTCCGCTGAGGCGTCTCGAGGCTAATCACACCTAACCTCTGGAACTTCCAAAGGGTCCTTCACAACCTTGCTGCAACTCAAGAAGTTCCCTGATATACCCGTCTCCACTCGAGAGGAAGCACGAGAGTCCTGCCCACATCCAGAGGAGCTCGGTTTCCGCCTCCTAGCTCGAGAGGAGGGATCCTTTCCCTGCGTGGTCGGGAAAGAATTCCCGGCGTTCCCGTCGCATCTCAAGAGGAGGCGCTCTCCACAGGAAAGGCGAGAGGAACTCCAGGGTCGTGCCACCATTCCCTGAGTCCCCCAGATGTCTCAGTCCATTCCAGGGAAACCTGTTTTCCCTGCACTGCCTCGACTTTTAAGCCGAGGATCGTCTCACACAACGGTGGCACGTGGAACAGCCCTTTGGGAAAGCCTCGTGGGAAAGCTTTGAGCGAAAGCCACAGATCCCTTTATCCACGCGAAGAGAAGCGTGACACTGCTGCTACATATCGGGAGGAAAGCGCACGTGCATGCCCCCACTCGAGACGAGGACTGACTCCCCTGGGGAGACTCCAGAAGTACAGCAAGATCCATGTCAGCACTGGAGAGGAATGCTGAGGTTCCGGCACCGACTCCACACAAGATCTTAGGACCCGGCATCGACAGGAGAGGAATCCCGAGAGGCCCCCGAGCAACTTGCATGCTGACTGGCCTTTCCTGAAGCCACCAGAGCGGGTCCCTGAGGTCCCCATCGTATGTCGAGAGCACCTGCCGCAACTCGAGAAAATCCAGGAGGTTGTCCCCTCCAGGTGAGATGAGGCCCATTTCCGCTGAGGCGTCTCGAGGCTAATCACATCTAACAATTGGAACTTCCAAAGGGTCCTTCACACCCTTGCTGCAACTCAAGAAGTTCCCCGACATACCCGTCTCCACTCGATTGGAAACACGAGAGTCCCGCCCATATCCAGAGGAGTCCCGTTTCCGCCCCCATGCTCGGGAGGAGGGATCCTTTCCCTGCGTGGTCGGGAAAGAATTCCCGACGTTCCCGTCGCATCTCAAGAGGAGGCGCTCTCCACAGGAAAGGCGAGAGGAACTCCAGGGTCGTGCCAACATTCCCAGAGTCCCCCAGATGTCTCAGTCCATTCCAGGGAAACGTGTTTTCCCTGCACAGCCTCGACTTTCAAGCCGAGGATCGACTAACACCACGGTGGCATGTAGGACAGCCCTTTGGGAAAGCCTCGTGGGAACGCCTCGTGTGAAAGCCTCGTGGGAAAGCCTCGAGGGAAAGCCACAGATCCCTTGATCCACGCGAAGGGAAGCGTAACACCGCTGCTACAGCTCGGGAGGAAAGCGCATGTGCATGCCCCCACTCAAGACGAGGACTGACTCCACTGGAGAGACTCCAGAAGTACCCCAAGATCCATGTCAGCACTGGAGAGGAATGCTCAAGTTCCGGCACCGACTCCACACAAGGTCTTAGGCCCCAGCATCGACGGGAGAGGAATCCCGAGAGGCCCCCGAGCAACTCGCATGGGGACTGGCCTTTCCTGAGGCCACCAGAGCGGGTCCCTGAGGTCCCCATCGTAAGTCGAGAGCACCTGCCATAAATCGAGAAAATCCAGGAGGTTCTCCCCTCCAGGCGAGATGAGGCCCATTTCCGCTGAGGTGTCTCGAGGCTAAACACATCTAACACCTGGAACTTCCAAAGGGTCCTTCACACCCTTGCTGCAAATCAAGAAGTTCCCCGACATACTCGTCTCCACTCGAGAGGAAGCACGAGAGTCCCGCCCACATCCAGAGGAACCCCGTTTCCCCCTCCTAGCTCGAGAGGAGGGTTCCTTTCCCTGCGTGGTCGGGAAAGAATTCCAGGCGTTTCCGTCGCATCTCAAAAGGAGGTGCTCTCCACAGGAAAGGCAGAGGACTCCAGGGTCGTGCCACCATTCCGAGTCCCCCAGATGTCTCAGTCCATTCCAGGGAAACCTGTTTTCCCTGCACTGCCTCGACTTTCAAGCCGAGGATCGACTCACACCACGGTGGCACGTGGGACAGCCCTGTGGAAAAGCCTAGTGGGAAAGCCTCGAGGGAAAGCCACAGATCCCTTGATCCACGCGAAGGGAAGCGCGTCACTGCTGCTACAGCTCGGGAGGAAAGCGCACGTGCATGCCCCCACTCGACACGAGGACTGACTCCCCTGGGGAGACTCCAGAAGTACCCAAGATCCATGTCAGCACTGGAGAGGAATCCTCAGGTTCCGGCACCCACTCCACAAAAGATCTTAGGCCCCGGCATCGACGGGAGAGGAATCCCGAGAGGCCCGCGAGCAACTCGGATGGGGACTGGCCTTTCCTGAGGCCAGCAGAGCGGGTCCCTGAGGTCCCCGTCGTAGGTCGAGAGCACCTGCCGAAACTCGACAAAATCCAGGAGGTTCTCCCCTCCAGGCGAGATGAGGCCCATTTCCGCTGAGGTGTCTCGAGGCTAAACACATCTAACACCTGGAACTTCCAAAGGGTCCTTCACACCCTTGCTGCAACTCAAGAAGTTCCCCGACATACCCGTCTCCACTCGAGAGGAAGCACCAGAGTCCCGCCCACATCCAGAGGAGCCCCGATTCCGCCTCATAGCTGGAGAGGAGGGATCCTTTCCCTGCGTGATCGGGAAAGAATTCCCGGCGTTCCCGTCGCATCTAAAGAGGAGGCACTCCCACAGGAAAGGCGAGAGGAACTCCAGGGTAGTGCGACCATTCCCAGTGTCCCGCAAATGTCTCAGTCCATGCCAGGGTAAGCTGTTTTCCCTGCACTGCCTCGACTTTCAAACCGAGGATCGACTCACACCACGGTGGCACGTGGAACAGCCCTGTGGGTAAGCCTCTTGGGAAAGCCTCATGGGAAAGCCTCGAGGGAAAGTCGCTGATCCCATGATCCACGCGACGGGAAGCGTGACACTGCTGCTACAGCTCGGGAGGGAAGAGCAGGTGCATGCCCCCACTCGAGACGAGGACTGACTCCCCTGGGGAGACTCCAGAAGTACCCCAATATCGATATCAGCACTGGAGAGCAATCCTCAGGTTCCGGCACCGACTCCACACAGGGTCTTATGCCCCGGCATCGACCGGAGAGGAATCCCGAGAGGCCCCTGAGCAACTTGCATGGGGACTGGCCTTTCCTGAGGCCACCAGAGCGGGTCCCTGAGGTCCCCGTGGAAAGTCGAGAGCACCTGCCGCAACTCGAGAAAATCCAGGAGGTTCTCCTCTCCAGGCCAGATGAGGCCCATTTCCGCTGAGGCGTCTCCAGGCTAATCACAACTAACCTCTGGAACTTCCAAAGGGTCCTTCACACCCTTGCTGCAACTCAAGAAGTTCCCCGACATACCCGTCTCCCCTCGAGAGGAAGCACGAGAGTCCCGCCCACATCCAGAGGAGCCCCATTGCCGCCTCCTAGCTCGAGAGGAGGGATCCTTTCCCTGCGTGCTCGGGAAAGAATTCCAGGCGATCCCGTCGCATCTCAAGAGGAGGCACTCTCCACTAGAAAGGTTAGAGGAACTCCAGGGTCGTGCCACCATTCCCTGAGTCGCCCAGATGTATCAGTCCATTCCATGGAAACCTGTTTTCCCTGCACAGCCTCGACTTTCAAGCCAAGGATCGACTAACACCACGGTGCCATGTAGGACAGCCCTGTGGGAAAGCCTCTTGGGAATGCCTCGTGTGAAAGCCTCGTGGGAAAGCCTCGAGGGAAAGCCACAGATCCCTTGATCCACGCGAAGGGAAGCGTGACACTGCTGCTACAGCTCGGAGGAAAGCACACGTGCATGCCCCCACTCGAGACGAGGACTGACTCCGCTGGGGAGACTCCAGAAGTACCCCCGAGATCCATGTCAGCACTGGAGAGGAATCCTGAGGTTCCGGCACCCACTCCACACAAGATCTTAGGCCCCGCATCGACGGGAGAGGAATCCCGAGAGGCCCGCGAGGAACTCGCATGGGGACTGGCCGTTCCTGAGGCCACCAGAGCGGGTCCCTGAGGTCCCGGTCGTAAGTCGAGAGCACCTGCCGCAACTCGAGAAAATCCAGGAGGTTCTCCCCTCAGGCGAGTTGAGGCCCATTTCCGCTGAGGCGTCTCGAGGCTAATCACATCTAACAATTGGAACTTCCAAAGGGTCCTTCACACCCTTGCTGCAACTCAAGAAGTTCCCCGACATACCCGTCTCCACTCGATTGGAAACACGAGAGTCCCACCCACATCCAGAGGAGCCCCGTTTCCACCTCATAGCTCGAGAGGATGGATCCTTTCCCTGCGTGGTCGGGAAAGAATTTCCGGGCGTTCCCGTCGCATCTCAAGAGGAGGCGCTCTCCACAGGAAAGGCGAGAGGAACTCCAGGGTCGTGCCACCATTCCCAGAGTCCCCCAGATGTCTCAGTCCATTCCAGGGAAACGTGTTTTCCCTGCACAGCCTCGGACTTTCAAAGCCGAGGATCGACTAACACCACGGTGGCATGAAGGACAGCCCTGTGGGAAAGCCTCGTGGGAACGCCTCGTCTGAAAGCCTCGTGGAAAGCCTCGAGGGAAAGCCACAGATCCTTGATCCACGTGAAGGGAAGCGTGACACTGCTGCTACAGCTCGGAGGAAAGCGCTCGTGCATGCCCCCACTCGAGACGAGGACTGACTCCGCTGGAGAGACTCCAGAAGTACCCCAAGATCCATGTCAGCA
The DNA here is from genome assembly GCF_001704415.2 of Capra hircus. Classification (NCBI taxonomy): domain Eukaryota; kingdom Metazoa; phylum Chordata; class Mammalia; order Artiodactyla; family Bovidae; genus Capra; species Capra hircus. The sequence goes on from NW_017194652.1 coordinate 7,984, forward strand.
CTGGAGAGGAATGCTCAGGTTCCGGCACCGAATCCACACTAGATCTTAGGCGCCAGTATCGACGGGAAGGAATCCCGAGAGGCCCCGAGCAACTCGCATGGGGACTGGCCTTTCCTGAGGCCACCAGAGCGGGTCCCTGAGGTCTCCGTCGTAAGTCGAGAGCACCTGCGGCAACTCGAGAAAATCCAGGAGGTTCTCCCCTCCAGGCGAGATGAGGCCCATTTCCGCTGAGGCGTCCGAGGCTAATCACACCTAACCTCTGGAACTTCCAAAGGGTCCTTCACAACCTGCTGCAACTCAAGAAGTTCCCTGATATACCCGTCTCCACTCGAGAGGAAGCACGAGAGTCCTGCCACATCCAGAGGAGCTCGGTTTCCGCCTCCTAGCTCGAGAGGAGGATCCTTTTCCCTGCGTGGTCGGAAGAATTCCGGCGTTCCCGTCGCATCTCAAGAGGAGGCGCTCTCCACAGGAAAGGCGAGAGGAACTCCAGGGTCGTGCCACCATTCCCTGAGTCCCCAGATGTCTCAGTCCATTCAGGGAAACCTGTTTTCCCTGCACTGCCCTCGACTTTTAAGCCGAGGATCGTCTCACACAACGGTGGCACGTGGAACAGCCCTTTGGGAAAGCCTCGTGGGAAAGCTTTGAGCGAAAGCACAGATCCTTTATCCACGCGAAGAGAAGCGTGACACTGCTGCTACATATCGGGAGGAAAGCGCGACGTGCATGCCCACTCGAGACGAGGACTGACTCCCCTGGGGAGACTCCAGAAGTACAGCAAGATCCATGTCAGCACTGGAGGAATGCTGAGGTTCCGGCACCGACTCCACAAGATCTTAGGACCGGCATCGACAGGAGAGGAATCCCGAGAGGCCCCCGAGCAACTTGCATGCTGACTGGCCTTTCCTGAAGCCACCAGAGCGGGTCCCTGAGGTCCCCATCGTATTGTCGAGAGCACCTGCCGCAACTCGAGAAAATCCAGGAGGTTGTCCCCTCCAGGTGAGATGAGGCCATTTCGCTGAGGCGTCTCGAGGCTAATCACATCTAACATCTGGAACTTCCAAAGGGTCCTTCACACCCTTGCTGCAACTCAAGAAGTTCCCGACATACCCGTCTCCACTGGAGAGGAAGCACGAGAGTTCCCGCCCATCCAGAGGAGCCCCGTTGCCGCCTCCTAGCTCAAGAGGAGGGATCCTTTCCCTGCGTTGTTCGGGAAAGAATTCCGGCGTTCCCGTCGCATCCAAGAGGAGGCGCTCTCC
>NW_017194653.1:0-9238 GCF_001704415.2 Capra hircus
GCTGAGGATCGACTCACACCACGTGGGCACGTGGGACAGCCCTGGGGAAAGCCTCGTGGGAAAGCCTCGTGGGAAAATCGAGGAATGCACAGATCCTTTTTCCACGCGAAGGGAAGCGTTAGACTGCTGCTACAGCTCGGGAGGAAAAGTGCACTTGCATGCCCCACTCATTACGAGGACTGACTCCCCTGGGGAGACTCCAGAATACCCCAAGATCCATGTCAGCACTGGAGAGGAATCCTCAGGTTCTGGCACCGACTCCACACAAGGTCTTTGGCCTTGGCATCCACGGAGAGGAATCCCGAGAGGCCCCAGAGTAACTCGCAAGGAAATGGCCTTTTCCGAGCCCACAAAGCGTGTCCTGAGGTCCCCGTCGTAAGTCGGTGCACCTGCCGCAACTCGAGAAAATCCAGGAGGTTCTACCCTCCAGGCGAAATGAGGCCCATTTCCACTGAGGCATCTCGAAGCTAATCACACCTAAATCTGGAAATTCCAAAGGGTCCTTCACACCCTTACTGCAAATCAAGAAGTTCCCTGACATACCCATCTCCACTCGAGAGGAAGCATGAGAGTCCCGACCACATCCAGAGGAGCCCCGTTTCCACCTCCTAGCTCAAGAGGAGTGATCCTTTCCCTGAGTGCTCGGGAAAGAATTCCCGGCGTTCCTGTCGCATCTCAAGAGGAGGCGCTCTCCACAGGAAAGGCGAGAGGAACTCCAGGGTCATGCCACCATTCCTAAAGTCCGCCAGATGTCTCAGTCCATTCCAGGGAAACCTGTTTTCCCTGCACTGTTTTGACTTTCGAGCCAAGGATCGACTCACACCACGGTGGCACGTGGGACAGCCCTGTGGTAAAGCCTCGTGGGAAAGCCTCGTGGAAAGCCTCGAGGGAATGCCACAGATCCCTTGTTCCACTCGAAGGGAAGCGTGACACTGCTGCTACATCTCGGGAGGAAAGCGCCAGTGCATGCCCCACCCGAGACGAGGACTGACTCCCCTGGGGAGACACCAGAAGTACCAAGATCCATGTCAGCACTGGAGAGGAATTCTCAGGTTCCGGTACCGACTCCACTCCAGGTCTAAGGCCCCGGCATCGACGGGAGAGGAATCCCGAGAGGCCCCCCAAGCAACTCGCATGGGTACTGGCCTTTTCTGAGGCCACCAGAACAGGTCCCTGATGTCCCCGTGGTAAGTCTAGAGCACCTGCCGCAACTCGAGAAAATCCAGGAGGTTCTCCCCTCCAGGCGAGATGAGGCCCATTTCCGCTGAGGCGTCTCGAGGCTAAGCACACCTAACATCTGGAACTTCCAAAGGGTCCATCACACCCTTGCTGCAACTCAAGAAGTTCCCCGACATACTCGTCTCCACTCGAGAGGAAGCACGAGAGTCCCGCCCACATCCAGAGGAGCCCCGTTTCCGCCTCCTAGCTCGAGAGGAGGGATCCTTTCCCTGCGTGCCTGGGAAAGAATTCCCGGCGTTCCTGTCGCCGCTCAAGAGGAGGCGCTCTCCACAGGAAAGGCGAGAGGAACTCCAGGGTCGTGCCACCATTCCTAGAGTCCCCCAGATGTCTCAGTCCATTCCTGGGAAACCTGACTTCCCACCACTGCCTCCACTTTCAAGCCGAGGACCGACTCACACCACGGTGGCACGTGGGACAGCCTTGTGGGAAAGTCTCGTGGGAAAGCCTCGTGGGAAGCCTCGAGGGAAAGCCCCTGATCCCTTGATCCACGCGAAGGGAAGCACGACACTGCTGCTACAGCTTGGGAGGAAAGCGCACGTGCATGCTCCACTCGAGACGAGGACTGACTCCCCTGGGAGACTCCAGAAGTACCCCAAATCCATGTCAGCATTGGAGAGGAATCCTCAGATTCCGGCATCGACTCCACACAAGGTCTTAGGCCCTGGCATCGACAGGAGAGCAATCCCGAGAGGCCCCCGAGCAACTCGCATGGGGACTGGCCTTTCCTGAGGCCACCAGAGGCGGGTCCCTGAGGTCCCCGTCGTAATGAGAGAACACCTGCACCAACTCGAGAAAATGCAGGAGGTTCTCCCCTCCAGGGTAGATGAGGCCCATTTCCTCTGAGGCGTCCCCAGGCTAATCACACCTAACCTCTGGAACTTCAAAGGGGCCTTCACACCCTTGCTACAACTCAAGAAGTTCCCCGACATACCCCGTCTCCACTCAAGAGGAAGGACGAGAGTCCCGCCCAATCCAGAGGAGCCGCGTTTCCGCCTTCCTAGCTCGAGAAGAGGGATGCTTTTCCTGCGTCATCGGGAAAGAATTCCCGGCGTTTCCGTCGCAACTCAAGAGGAGGCGCTCTCAACAGGAAAGGCGACAGGAACTCCAGGGTCATGCCACCATTCCCAGAGTCCCCCAGATGTCTCAGTCTATTCCAGGGAAACCTGTTTTCCCTGCACTGCCTCGACTTTCAAGCCGAGGATCGACTCACACCATGGTGGCACGTGGGACAGCCCTGTGGAAAAGCCTCGTGGGAAAGCCTCATGGGAAAGCCTCGAGGGAAAGCCACATGTCCCTTGATCCAAGCGAAGGGAATCGTGACACTGCTGCTACAGCTCGGGAGGAAAGCGCACTTGCATGCCCACACTCCGAGACCAGGACTGACTCCCCTGGGGAGACTACAGAAGTACCCCAAGATCCATGTCAGCCCTGGAGAGGAATTCTTAGGTTCCGGCACCGACTCCACACAGGGTCTTAGGCCCCGGGACTGACGGGAGAGGAATCCCGAGAGTTCCCTTGGCAACTTGCATGGGGACTGGCCTTTCCTGAGGCCACCAGAGCGGGTCCCTGAGGGCCCCGTCGTAGGTCGAGAGCACCTGCCGCAACTTGAGAAAATCCAGGAGGTTCTCCCCTCCAGGCGAGATGAGGACCATTTCCGCTGAGGTGTCTCAAAGCTAATCACACCTAAACTCTGGACCTTACAAAGGATCCTTCACACCCTTGCTGCAACTCAAGAAGATCCCCAACATATCCGGCTCCACTCGAGAGGAAGCACGAGAGTCCCGCCACATTCAGAGGAGCCCCGATTCCCCCTCCTAAGCTCAAGAGGAGGCGATCCTTTCCCTCAGTGATCGGGAAAGAGTTCCCAGTGTTCCCGGGCGCATCTCAAGAGGAGGCGATCTCCACAGGAAAGGCGAGAGGAACTCCAGGGTCTTGCCACCATTCCCAGAGTCCCCCAGATGTCTCAGTCCATTCCAGGGAAACCTGTTTTCCCTGCCCTGCCTCGACTTTCAAGCCGATAATCGACTCACACCACGGTGGCACGTGGGACAGCCCTGTGGGAAAGCTTCTTGGGAAAGCCTCATGGGAAAGCCTCGAGGGAAAGCCACAGATCACTTAATCCACTCGACGGGAAGCCTGACACTGCTGCTAAAGCTCGGGAGGAAAGCGCACGTGTACCCCCAACTCGAGTCGCGGACTGACTCCGCTGGGGACACTCCAGAAGTACCCCAAGATCCATGTCAGCACTGGAGAGGAATCCTCAGGTTCCGGCCCAGACTCCACACAAGGTCTTAGGCCACGGAATCGACGGGAGAGGAATCCCGAGAGGCCCCGAGCAACTCGCTTGGGGACTGGCCTTTCCTGAGGCCACCAGAGCAGGTCCCTGATGTCCCCGTCGTAAGTCCGAGATCACCTGCCGCAACTCGAGAAAAATCCAGGAGGTTCTCCCCTCCAGGCAAGAAGAGGCCCATTTCCGCTGAGGCGTCTCGAGGTTAATCACACCTAACCTCTGGAACTTCCAAAGGGTCCTTCACACCCTTTCTGCATCTCAAGAAGTTCCCCGACATACCCGTCTCCACTCGAGAGGAAGTACGAGTGTCCCGCCCTCATCCAGAGGATCCCCATTTACACCTCCTAGCTCGAGAGAAGGGATCCTTTCCCTGCGTGTTCGTGAAAAAATTCTCGGTGTTTCCGTCGCAGCTCAAGAGGATGCGCTCTCCACAGGAAAGGCGAGAGGAACTCCAGTGTCGGGCCACCATTCCCAGAGACCCCCAGATGTCTCAGTCCATTCCAGGGAAACCTGTTTTCCCGCACTGCCTCGACTTTCATGCCGAGGAACGACTCACACTACGGTGGCACGTGGTACAAACCTATGAGAAGCCTCGTGGGAAAGCCTTGAGGGATAGCCACAGATCCCTTGATCCACGGGAAGGGAAACGTGAATCTGTGCTTCAGCTCGGGAGGAAATCGCACGTACATGCCCCCCACTCGAGACGACGAAAGACTCCCCTGGGGAGACTCCAGAAGTAGCCCAAGATCCATGTCAGCACTGGAGAGGAATCCTCAGGTTCCGGCACCTACTCCACACAAGGACTTAGGCCCCGGCATCGACGGGAGTGGAGTCCCGAGAGGACCCCGAGAAACTCGCATGGATACTAACCTTTCCTGAGGCCACCAGAGCGGGTCCCTGAGGTCCCCATCGTAAAGTCGAGAGCACCTGCCGCAACTAGAGAAAATCCAGGTGGTTTTCCCCTTAGGCGAGATGAGGCCCATTTCTGCTGAGGTGTCTCGAGGCTAATCACACCTAACCTCTGTAACTTCCAAAGAGTGATTCACACCCTTGCTGCAACTTAAGAAGTTCCCCGACATACCAGTCTCCACTTGAGAGGAAGCACGAGAGTACCGCTCACATCCAGAGTAACCCCGTTTCCGCCTCCTAGCTCGAGAGGAGGGATCATTTCCTTTCGTGGTCGGGAAAGAATACCCAGCGTTCCCGTCGCTTCTCAAGAGGAGGCGCTCTCCACAGGAAAGGCGAGAGGAACTCCAGGGTGTTGCCACCATTCCCAGAGTCCCCCAGATGTCTCAGTCCATTCCAGGGAAAACTGTTTTCCCTGCACTGCCTCGACTTACCAGCCAAGGATAGACTCACACCAAGGTGGCACGTGGGACAGCCCTGTGGGAAAGCCTCGTGGGAAACCCTCTTGGGAAAGCCTCGAGTGATAACCACAGATTCATTGATCCATGCGAAGGGAAGCGTGACACTGCTGCTACAGCTCGGGAGGAAAGCGCACGTGCATGCCCCCACTCGAGCCGAGGTCTGACGCCCCTGGGGAGACTCCAGAAGTCCCCGAAGATCCATGTAGGCACTGGAGAGGAATCCTCAGGTTGTGGCAGTAACTCCACACAAGGTCTTAGGCCCCGGCATCGACGGGAGTGGAATCCCGAAAAGCCCACGAGCAACTTGCTTGGGGATTCGCCTTTCATGAGGCCACCAGAGCGTGTCTCTGAGGTCCAAGTCGTAAGTCGAGAGCTCCAGCTGCAACTCGAGAAAATCCAGGAGGTTCTCTCCTCCAGGCGAGATGTGGCCCATATCCGATGAGGCGTCTCGAGGCTAATCATCAAGCATCTGGAACTAACAAAGGGGCCCTTCAAACCCTAGCTGCAACTCAAGAAGTTCCCCGAAATACCCCTCTCCACTCGAGAGGAAGCACGAGAGTCTTGCCCACATCCAGAGGAGCCCGTTTCCGCCTCATAGCTCGAGAGGAATGATCCTTTCCCTGCGTTATCCGGAAAGAATTCCCGGCGTTCCCCTCGCATCTCAAGAGGAGGCGCAACAACAGGAAAGGCGAGAGGAACTCCAGGGTCGTGCCACCATTCCCAGAGTCCCCCAGATGTCTCAGTTCCAATTCCAGGGAAACCTGTTTTCCCTACACTGCCTCGACTTTCAAAGCCGAGCATCGACTCACTGCACGGTGGCACGTGGAACAGCCCTGTGTGAAAGCCTCGTGGGAAGCCTTCGAGGGAAAGCCACAGATCCCTTGATCCACGCGAAGGGAAGCGTGACACTGCTGCTACAGCTCGGGAGGAAAGCCGCACCGTGCATGCACCCACTCGAGACGAGGACTGACTGCCCTGGGTAGATTCCAGAAGTACCCCAGACCCATGTCCGGCAGTGGAGAAGAATTCCTCCAGGTTCCGGCACCGATTCCACACAAGGTCTTAGGCCCCGGCATCGACGGGAGAGGAATCCCGAGAGGCCCCCGAGCAACTTGCATGGGGACTGGCCTTTCCTGAGGCCACCAGAGCGGATCCCTGAGGTCCCCGTCGTAAGTCGAGAGCACCTGCCGCAACTCGAGAAAATCCAGGAGGTTCTCCCCTCCAGGCGAGATGAGGCCCATTTCTGCTGAGGCGTGTCGAGGCTAATCACACATAACCTCTGGAACATCCAAAGGTCCTTCACACCCTTGCTGCAACTCAAGAAGTTCCCCAACATACCCGTCTCCACTCAAGAGGAATCCGAGAGTCCCGCCAATATCCAGTGTGGCCCCGTTTCCGCCTGCTAGCTCGAGAGGAGGGATACTTTCTCTGCGTGGTCAGGAAAGAATTCCCGGCATTCCCGTCGCATCTCAAGAGGAGGCGCTCTCCACAGGAAAGGCGAGAGGAACTCCAGGGTCGTGCCACCATTCCCTGAGTCCCCCAGATGTCTCATCCATTCCAGGGAAAACTGTTTTCCCTTCACTGCCTCGATTTTAAGCCGAGGATCGACTCACACCACCGTGGCACGTGGGAAAGCCCTGTGGGAAAGCCTCGTGGGAAAGCCTCGTGGGAAAGTCTAGAGGGAAAGCCACAGATCCCTTGATCCACGAAAAGGGAAGCGTGACACTGCTGCTACAGCTCGGGAGGAAAGCACACGTGCATGCCCCCAATCGAGACGAGGACTTACGCCTCTGGGGAGACTCCAGAAGTCCCCGAAGATCCATGTCGGCACTGGAGAGGAATCCTCAGGTTCCGGCACTGACTCCACACAAGGTCTTAGGCCCCGGCATCGACGGGAGAGGAATCCCCAGAGGCCCCCGAGCAACTCGCATGGGGACTGGCCTTTCCTGAGGCCACCAGAGTGAGTCCCTGAGGTCCCCGTCGAAAGACGAGAGCACCTGCCGCAACTCGAGAAAATCCATGAGGTTCTCCCCTCCAGGCGACATGAGGCCCATTTCCGCTGAGGTATCTCGAGGCTAATCACACCTTACCTCTGGAACTTCCAAAGGGTCCTTCACACCTTGCTGCAACTCAAGAAGTTCCCCGACATACCCGTCTCCACTCGAGAGGAAGCAGGAAAGTGCCGCCCACATTAAGAGGAGCCACGTTTCCGCCTCCTACCTCGAGAGGTTTGATCCCTTCCCTGCGTGGGGGGAAAGAATTCGCGGCGTTCCCGTCACATCTCAAGAGGAGGCGCTCTCCAGAGGAAAAGCGAGAGGAACTCCATGTTCGTGCCACCATTGCCAGAGTCCCCCAGATGTCTCAGTCCATTCCAGGGAACCTGGTTTCCCTGCACTGCCTCGACTTTCAAGCCGAGGATCGACTCACACCACCGTGGCACGTGGGAAAGCCCTGTGGGAAAGCCTCATGGGAAAGCCTCATGGGAAAGTCTAGAGGGAAAGCCACAGATCCCTTGATCCACGAAAAGGGAAGCGTGACACTGCTGCTACAGCTCGGGAGGAAAGCGCACGTGCATGCCCCCACTCGAGACGAGGACTTACGCCTCTGGGGAGACAACAGAAGTCCCCGAAGATCCATGTCGGCACTGGAGAGGAATCCTCAGGTTCCGGCACTGACTCCACACAAGGTCTTAGGCCCCGGCATCGACGGGAGAGGAATCCCGAGAGGCCCCCCGAGCAACTCGCATGGGGACTGGCCTTTCCTGACCCACCAGAGTGGGTCCCTGAGGTCCCCGTCGTAAGTCGAGAGCACCTGCCGCAACTCGAGAAAATCCAGGAGGTTCTCCCCAGGCGACATGAGGCCCATTTCTGCTGAGGTATCTCGAGGCTAATCACACCTTACCTCTGGAACTTCCAAAGGGTCCTTCACACCCTAGCTGCAACTCAAGAAGTTCCCCGACATACCCGTTTCTACTCGAGAGGAAGCACGAGAGTTCCCCGCACATCCAGAGGAGCCCCGTTTCCTCCTCCTAGTTCGAGAGGAGGGATCCTATACCTGCGTGGTCGGGAAAGAATTCCCGGCGTTCCCGTCGTATCTCAAATGGAGGCGCTCTCCACAGGAAAGGCGAGAGGAACTCCAGGGTCGTGCCATATTCCCAAAGTCCCCCAGATGTCTCAGTCCATTCCAGGGAAACCTGTTTTCCCTGCACTGCCTCGACTTTCAAGCCGAGGATCGACTCACACAACGGTGGCACGTGGGACATCCCTGTGGGAAAGCCTCGTGGGAAAGCCTCGAGGGAAAGCACAGATCCCTTGATCCACGTGAAGGGAAGCCTGACACTGCTGCTAAAGCTCGGGAAGAAAGCGCACGTGCATGCCCCCACTCGAGACGACGACTGGCTCCCATGGGGGAGACTCCAGAAGTAGCCCAAGAACCATGTCAGCACTGTAGAAGAATCCTCAGGTTCCGGCACCGAGTCCACACAAGGTCTTAGGACCGGGCATCGACGGGAAAGGAATCCCGAGAGGCCCTCGAGCAACTCGCATGGGGACTGGCCTTTCCTGAGGCCACCAGAGCGGGTCCCTGAGGTCCCCGTCTTAAGTCGAGAGCACCTGCCGCAACTGGAGAAAATCCAGGAGGTTTTCTCCTCCAGGCGAGATGAGGCCCATTTCCGCTGAGGCGTCAGGAGGCTAATCACACCTTACTTTTGGAACTTCCAAAGGGTCCTTCACACCCTTGCTGCAACTCAAGAAGTTCCCCGACATACCCGTCTCCACTTGAGATGAAACACAAGAGCCCCGCTCATATCCAGAGGATCCCCGTTACCGCCTCCTAGGTCGAGAGGAGGGATCCTTTCCCTGCGTGGTCGGGAAAGAATTCCCAGCGTTTCCGATACAACTAAAGAGGAGGCGCTCTCCACAGGAAAGGCGAGAGGAACTCCAGGGTCGTGCCACCATTCCCAGAGTCCCCCAGATGTCTCAGTCCATTCCAGGGAAACCTGTTTTCCCTGCACTGCCTCTACTTTCAAGCCGAGGATCGACTCACACCACGGTGGCACGTGGGACATCCCTGTGGGAAAGCCTCGAGGGAAAGCCGCGGGGGAAAGCCTCGTGGGAAAGCCTCAAGGGAAAGACTCGAGGGAAAGCCACAGATCCCTTAATCCACGAGGAGGGAAGCGTGACAATGCTGCTACAGCTCGGGAGGAAATCACACGTGCATGCCCCCACTCGAGACGAGGACTGACTCCCCTGCGGTGACTTCAGAAGTACCCCAAGATCCATATCATCACTGCAGAGGAATCCTCAGGTTCTGGCACCGACACCACACAAGGACTTAGGCCCCG
>NW_017194654.1:0-9238 GCF_001704415.2 Capra hircus
CCGTCGATGCTGGGGCCTAAGACCTTGTGTGGAGTCAGTGTCGGAACTGAGGGATTCCTCTCCAGTGCTGACATGGATGGATCTTGGGGTACTTCTGAGTCTCCCTAGGGGAGTCAGTCCTCGTCTCGAGTGGCGCATAGACGTGCGCTTTCCTCCCGAGATGGGGCAGCGGTGTCATGCTTCCCGTCGAGTGGATCAAGGAATCAGTGGCTTTTCCTCGAGGCTTTTCCAAAACGCTTTCCCACGAGGCTTTTCCACAGGGCTGTCCCACATGCCAACGTGGTGTGAGTCGATCCTCGGCTTGAAAGTCGAGGCAGTACAGGGAATACAGGTTTCCCTGGAATGGACTGAGACATCTGGGGGACTCTCGGATTGGTGGCACGACCCTGGAGTTCCTCTCGCCTTTCCTGTGGAGAGGGCCTCCTCTTGAGATGCTATGGGAACACCGGGAATTCTTTTCCGACCACGCAGGGAAAGGATCCCTCCTATCGAGCTAAGAGGCGGAAACGGGGTTCCTCTGGATGTGGGCGGGACTCTGGTGCTTACTCTCGAGTGGAGACAGGTGTGTCGGGGAACTTCTTAAGTTGTAGCAAGGGTGTGAAGGACCCTTTGGGAATTCCAGATTTTAGAAGTGATTAGCCTCGAGACGCCTCAGCGGAAATGGGCCTCATCTCGCCTGGAGGGGAGAACCCCCTGGAATTTCTCGAGTTGCGACAGGTGCTCTCGACTTACGACGGGGACCTCAGGGACCCGCTCTGGTGGCCTCAGGAAAGGCCAGTCCCATGCGAGTTGCTCGGGGGCCTCTCGGGATTCCCCTCCCGTCGATGCCGGGGCCTAAGACCTTGTGTGGAGTCGGTGCCGGAACCTTAGGATTCCCCTCCAGTGCTGACATGGACCTTGGGGTACTTATGGAGTCTCCCCAGGGGAGTCAGTCCTCGTCTCGAGTGGGGGCATGCACGTGCGCTTTCCTCCCGATCTGTAGCAGCAGTGTCATGCTTCCCTTCGCGGGGATCAAGGGATCTGTGGCTTTCCCTCGAGGCTTTCCCTCGAGGCTTTCCACGAGGTTTGCCCACGAGGGTTTCCCACAGGGCTGTCCTACGTTGCACCGTGGTGTGTGTCGATCCTCGGCTTGAAAATCGAGGCAGTGCAGGGAAAACAGGTTTCCCTGGAATGGACGCAGACATCTGGGGGACTCTGGGAATGGTGGCACGACACTGGAGTTCCTCTCGCCTTTCCTGTGAAGAGCGCCTCCTCTTGAGATGCGACGGGAACGCCGGGAATTCTTTCCCGACCACGCAGGGAAAGGATCCCTTGTCTCGAGCCAGGAGGCAGAAACGGGGCTCCTCTGGATGTGGGCGTGACTCTCGTGCTTCTTCTTGTTTGGAGACCGGTATATCGGGGAACTTCTTGAGTTGCAGCAAGGGTGTGAAGAACCATTTGGAAGTTCCAGAGGTTAGGTGTGATTAGACTCGAGACACCTCAGCGGAAATGGGCCTCATCTCGCCTGGAGGGGAGAACCTCGTGGATTTTCGCGACTTGGGACAGGTGCTCTCGACTTACGACGGGGATCTTAGGGACCCGCTCTTGTGGCCTCAGGAAAGGCCAGTCCCCAAGCGATTAGCTCGACGACTTCTCACGATTCCTCTTCTGACGATGTCGGGGCCTAAGACCTTGTGTGGATTCGGTGCCGGAACCTGAGGATTCCTCTCCAGGGCTGACATGGATCTTGGGTACTTCTGGAGAATGCCCAGGAGACTCAGTCCTCGACTCGAGTGGGGGCATGCACGTGCGCTTTCCTCCCGAGTTGAAGCAGCAGTGTCACGCTTCCCTTTGCTTGGATCAAGGGATCTGTGGCTTTCCCTCGAGGCTTTCCACGAGGCTTTCCCACGAGGCTTTCCCGCAGGGCTGTACCACGTGCCACCGTGGTGTGAGTCGATCCTCGGCTTGAAAGTCGAGGCAGTGCAGGGAAAACAGGTTTCCCTGGAATGGACTGAGACATCTGGGGACTCTGGGAATGGTGGCACGACCCTGGAGTTCCTCTCGCCTTTCCTGTGGAGAGTGCCTCCTCTTGAGATGCGACGGGAAAGCCGGGAATTCTTTCCCGACCACGCAGGGAAAGGATGCCTCCTCTCAGGCTAGGAGATCGGAAACGGGGTTACTCTGAATGTGGGCGGGACTCTCGTGCTTCCTCTCGAGTGGAGATGGGTATGTCGGGGAAGTTCTTGAGTTGCAGAAAGGGTGTGAAAGGACCCTTTGGAAGTTCCAAAGGTTAGGTGTGACTAGCCTCGAGACGCCTCAGCGGAAATGGCCTCATCTTGCCTGGAGGGGAGAACCTCCTGGATGTTCTCGAGTTGCGGACTGGTGCTCACGACTTACGACGGGGACTCAGGGACCCGCTCTGGTTGGCCTCAGGAAAGGCCAGTCCCCGTGCGAGTTACTCGGGGCCTCACGGGATTCTTCTCCTGTCGATGCCGCGCCTAAGATCTTGTGTGGAGTGCGTGCCGGTACCTGAGGATTCCTCTCCAGTGCTGACGTGGATCTTGGGGTACTTCTGGAGTCTCCCCAGGGGAGTCAGTCCTCGTCTCGAGTGGGGCATGCACATGTGGTTTCCTCCCGAGCTGTAGCAGCAGTTTCACGCTTCCCTCGCGTGGATCAAGGGATCTGTGGCTTTCCCACGAGGCTTTCCACAAGCTTCCAAGAGGCTTTCCCACAGGGCTGTCGCACGTGCCACCGTGGTGTGAGCCGATCCTCGGCTGAAAGTCGACGCAGTGCAGGCAAAACAGGTTTCCCTGGAATGGACTGAGACATTTGGGGACCCTGGGAATGGTGAAACGACCTGGAGTTCTCTCGCCTTTCCTGTGAGAGCACCTCCTCTTGAGAAACTATGGAAAGCCGGGAATTCTTTCCCGACCACGCAGGGAAAGGATCCATCCTCTCGAGCTAGGAGGCGGAAACGGGCTCCTTGGATGTGGCGGGACTCTCGTGCTTCCTCTCGAGTGGAGACGGGTATGTTGGGGAACTTCTTGAGTTGCAGCAAGGGTGTGAAGGACTCTTTGGAAGTTCCAGAGTTTAGGTGTGATTAGCCTCGAGACGTCTCAGCGGAAATGGGCCAAATCTCGCCTGGGGGGAACCTCCTGGAATTTCTCGAGTTGCGGCAGGTGCTCTCGACTTACGACGGGGACCTCAGGGACCCGCTCTGGTGGCCTCAGGAAAGGCCAGTCCCCATGCGAGTTGCTCGGGGCCTCTCGGGATTTCTCTCCCGTTGATGCCGGAGCCTAAGACCTTGTGTGGAGTCGGTGCCGGAACTTGAGCATTCCTCTCCAGTGCTGTCATGGATCTTGGGGTACTTCTGGTGTCTCCCCTGGGTCAGTCCTCGTCTCGAGTGGGGGCACGTTCACTTTCCTCCCGAGCTGTAGCAGCAGTGACACGCTTCCCTTCACGTGGATCAAGGGTCTCTGGCTTTCCATCGAGGCTTTCCCATGAGGCTTTCCCACAAGGCTTTCCAACAGGGCTGTCCCATGTGCCACCGGGGGTGTGAGTCGATCCTCATCTTGAAAGTCGAGGCAGTGAAGGGAAAACAGGTTTCCCTGGAATGGACTGAGACATCTGGGGGACTCTGGAGTGGTGGCACGACCTTGGAGTTCTAGTCGCCTTTCCTGTGGAGAGGCCTCCTCTTGAGATGCAAAGGGAACGCCGGGAATTCTTTCCCGAACACTGAGGGAACGATCCATCCTCTCGAGCTAGGAGGCGGAAATGGGGCTCCTCTGGCTGTGGGCAGGATGCTCGTGCTCTCGAGTAGAGACGTGTATGTCGGGGAACTTCTTGAGTTGCAGCAAGGGTGTGAAGGACCCTTTGGATCTTCCTGAGGTTATGTGTGATTAGCCTCGAAACGCCTCAGCGGAAATGGGCCTCATCTTGTCTGCAGGGGAGAACCTCCTGGATTTTCTCGAGTTGCGCCAGGTGCTCTCGACTTACGACGGGGACCGCAGGGACCCGCTCTGGTGGCCTCAGGAAAGGCAGTCAAGATCCAAGACAGCACTGGAGAGGGAGAGACATCACGAGAGGCTCCCGAGCAACTCCATGGGGATTGGCCTTTCCTGAGGCCACCAAAGCGGGTCCCTGAGGTCCCCGTCGTAAGTCGAGAGCACCTGGCGCAACTCGAGAAAATCCAGGAGGTTCTCCACTCCAGGGGAGATGAGACCTATTTGCGCTGAGGCATCTCGAGGCTAATCACACCTAACTCTGGAACTTCCAAAGGGCCTTTCACACCATTGCTGCAACTCAAGAAGTTCCCCGACATACCCGTTTCCACTCGAAAGGAAGCACGAGAGTCCCGCGCCGCAGAAGAGCCCCGTTTCAGCCTCATAACTCGAGAGGAGGGTCCTTTCCCTTCGTGGTCGGGAAGAATTTCCGGCGTTCCCGTCGCATCTCAAGAAGAGCGCTCTCCCCCAGGAAAGGCGAGAGGAACTCAGGGTCGTGCCACAACCAGAGCCCCCAGATGTCTCAGTCGATTCCAGGGAAACCTGTTTTCCCGCAATGCCTCGACTTTCAAGCCGAGGATCGACTCAGACCTCGGTGGCACGTGGGACAGCCCTGTGAAAAGCCTAGTGGGAAAGCCGTGGGAAAGCCTACACAGAAAGCCACAGATCCCTGGATCCACGCAAAGGAAGCGTGACACTGCTGCTAAAGCTTGGGAGGAAAGCGCACGTGCACGCCACACTCGCGACGAGGACTGACTCCCCTGGGAGGCTCCAGAAGTACCCCAAGATCCATGTCAGAACTGGAGAGGAATCCTCAGGTTCTGGCACCGACTCGGTATAAGGCGCCGGCATCGACGGAGAGGAATTCCGTGATGCCCCCAAACAACTCGCATGGGGACTGGCCTTTCCTGAGGAAACCAGAGAGGGTCCCTGAGGTCCCCATCGTAAGTCGAGAGCACCTGCCGAAACTCGAGAAATCCAGGAGGTTCTCCCCTCCAGGCGAGATGAGGCCCATTTCCGCTGAGGCGCCTCGAGGCTAATCACACCTAACCTCTGGAACTTCCAAAGGATCCTTCACACCCTTGCTGCAACTCAAGAAGTTCCCCGACATACCCGTCTCCACTCGAGAGGAAGCACGAGAGTCCCGCCCACATCCAGAGGAGCCCTGTTTCCGCCTCCTAGCTCGAGAGGAGGGATCATTTCCCTGCGTGGTCGTGAAAGAAATCCGGCGTTCCGTCGCATCTCAAGAGGAGGCGCTCTCCACAGGAAAGGCGAGAGGAACTCCAGGGTCGTGCCACATTCCCAGAGTCCACCAGATGTCTCAGTCCATTCCAGGGATAACTGTTTTCCCTGCACTGCCGCGACTTTCAAGCCGAGGATCGACTCACACCACGGTGGCACGTGGGACAGCCCTGTGGGAAAGCCTCGTGGAAAGCCTCGAGGGAAAGGCCCTGATCCTTGATCCTCGCGAAGGGAATCGCGACACTGCTGCTTCAGCTCGGGAGGAAATCGCACGTGCATGCCCCCACTCGAGACGAGCACTGATTTCCCTGGGGAGACTCCAGAAGTACCCCAAGATCCATGTCGGCACTGAAGAGGAATCCTCAGGTTCCGGCACCCACTCCACACAAGATCTTAGGCCCCGGAATTGACGGGGAGAGGAATCCCGAGAGGCCCCCGAACTCGCATGGGGACTGGCCTATCCTGAGGCCACCAGAGCGGGTCCCTGAGGTCCCCGTCGTAAGTCGAGAGCACCTGCCGCAACTCGAGAAAATCCAGGAGGTTCTCCGCTCCAGGCGAGATGAGGCCCATTTCCGCTGAGGCGTCTCGAGGCTAATCAAACCTAACCTCTGGAACTTCCAAAGGGTCCTTCACACCCTGCTGCACTCAAGAAGTTCCCGACATACCCGTCTCCACTCGAGAGGAAGCAGAGAGTCCGCCACATCCAGAGGAGCCCCTTTCCGCCTCCTAGCTCGAGAGGTGGGATCCTTTCAATGCGTGGTCGGGAAAGAATTCCCGGCGTTCCGTTGCATCTCAAGAGGAGGCGCTCTTCTCAGGAAAGGCAAGAGGAACTCCAGGGTCGTGCCACCGTTCCAGAGTCCCCTGGATGTCTTAGTCCATTCCAGGGAAACTGTTTTCCCTGCACTGCCTCGACTTTCAAGCCGAGGATCGACTCACACCACTGTGGCACGTGGGACAGCCCTGTGGGAAAGCCTCGTGGGAAAGCCTCAAGGGAAAGCCAAAGATCCGTTGATCCACGCGAAGGGAAGCGTGATACTACTGCTACAGCTCTGGAGGAAAGCACACGTGCATGTCCCCCACTCGAGACGAGGACTGAGTGCCCTGGGGAGACTCCAGAAGTCCCCAAGATCCATGTCTGCACTGGAGAGGAATCCTCAGGTTCCGGAACTGAATCCAGACAAGGTCTCAGGCCCCAGCATCGACTGGAGAGGAATCCCGAGAGGCCCCCGAGCAAATCGCATGGGGACTGGCCTTTCCTGAGGCCACCAGAGCGGGTCCCTGAGGTTCCCGTCGTAAGTCAAGAGCACCTGCCGCCACTCGAGAAAATCTGGAGGTTCTCCCCTCCAGGCGAGATGAGGCCCATTTCCGCTGAGGCGTCTCGAGGCTAAAGACACCAAACCTCTGGAACTTCCAAAGTGTCCTTCACACCCTTGCTGCAACTCAAGAAGTTACCCGACATACCCGTCTCCACTCGAGAGGAAGCACGAGAGTCCCGCCCACATCCAGAGGAGACGCGTTTCCGCCTCCTAGCTCGAGAGGAGGGATCCTTTCCCTGCGTGGTCGGGAAAGAATTCCGGGCCTTCCGGCGCATCTCAAGAGGAGGCGCTCTCCACAGGAAAGGCGAGAGGAACTCCAGGGACGTGTCACCTTTCCTTGAGTCCCCCAGATGTCTCAGTCCATTCAGGGAATTATATTTCCCTGCTTGGCTCGACTTTCAAGCCGAGGATCGACTCACACCACGGTGGCACGTGGGACAGCCCTGTGGGAAAGCCTCGTGGGAAAGCCTCGTGGGAAAGCCTCGTGAGAAAGCCTCGAGCGAAAGCCACAGATCCCTTGATCCACGCGAAGGGAAGCGTGACACTGCTGCTAGAGATCAGGAGGAAAGTGCACGTACATGCCCCACTCGAGACGAGGAGTGACTCCCCTGGGGAGACTCCAAAAGTCCCCCAAGATCCAAGTCAGCACTGGAGAGGAATCCTCAGGTTCCGGCACCGACTCCACACAAGGTCTTAGGCCCCGACGTCGGCACGGGAGGAATCCCGAGAGGCCCCGAGCAACTCGCATGGGGACTGGCCTTTCCTGAGGCCACCAGAGCGGGTCCCTGAGGTCCCCGTCGTAAGTCGAGAGCACCTGCCGCAACTCGAGAAAATCCAGGAGGTTCTCCCCTCCAGGCGAGATGAGGCCCATTTCCGATGAGGCGTC
The DNA here is from genome assembly GCF_001704415.2 of Capra hircus. Taxonomy (NCBI): domain Eukaryota; kingdom Metazoa; phylum Chordata; class Mammalia; order Artiodactyla; family Bovidae; genus Capra; species Capra hircus. Next base: position 7,425 of record NW_017194654.1, read on the forward strand.
TCGAGGCTAATCACACCTAACCTCTGGAACATCCGAAGGGTCCTTCACACCCTTGCTGCAAATCAAGAAGTTCCCGACATACCCGTCTCCACTCGAGAGGAAGCACGAGAGACCCGCCCACATCCAGAGGAGCCCCGTTTCCACCTCCTAGTTCGAGTGGAGGGATTCTTTCCCTGAGTGGTCGGGAAAGAATTCCCGCATTCCGTCGCATCTCAAGAGGAGGCGCTCTCCACAGGAAAGGCGAGAGGAACTCCAGGGTCGTGCCACGAATCCCAGAGTCCCCCAGATGTCTCAGTCCATTCCAGGGAAACCTGTTTTCCCTGCACTGCCTCGACTTTCAAGCCAAGGATCGACTCACACCACGGTGGCACGTGGGACAGCCTGTGGGGAAAGCCTCGTGGGAAAGCCTCGTGGGAAAGACTCGAGGGAAAGCCACAGATCCCTTGATACACGTGAAGGGAAGCGTGACACTGCTACTACAGGCTCGGGAGGAAAGCGCACGTGCATGCACCCACACGAGTCGAGGACTGACTCCCCTGGGGAGAATCCAGAAGTCCCCCCCACGATCATGTCAGCACTGGAGAGGAATCCTCAAATCGGCACCGACTCCACACAAGGTCTAGGCCCCTGCATCGACGGGAGAGGAATCCCGAGAGGCCCCCGAGCAACTCGCATGGGGACTGGCCTTTCCTGAGGCCACCAGAGCGGATCCCTGACGTCCCCGTCGTAAGTCGAGACCACCTGCCACAACTCCAGAAAATCCAGGAGGTTCTCCCCTCCAGGCGAGATGAAGCCCATTTCCAATGAGACGTCTCGAGGCTAATCACACCTAACCTCTGGAACTTCCAAAGGTTCCTTACACCCTGGCTGCAACTCAAGAAGTTCCCCAAATACCGGTCTCCACTCGAGAGGAAGCACGAGAGTCCCGCCCACATCCAGAAGAGCCCCGATTCCGCCTCCTAGCTCGAGAGGTGTGGACATTTCCCAGCGTGGTCAGGAAAGAATTCCCGGCGTTCCGTCGCATCTCAAGAGGAGGCACTCTCCACAGGAAAGGCGAAGAGAACCCCAGTGGCGTGCCACCATTCCAGAGTCCCCAGATGTCTCAGTCCATTTCAGGGAAACCTGTTTTCCCTGCACTGCCTCGACTTTCAAGCCGAGGATCGACTCACACCACGGTGGCACGTGGGACAGCGTGGGAGCCCTCGTGGGAAAGCCTGGTGGGAAGCCTCGTGAGAAAGCCTCGTGGGAAAGCCTCGAGGGAAAGCCAAGCAGATCACTTGATCCACGCGAAGGGAAGCGTGACACTGCTGCTACACTCGGGAGGAAAGCGCACGAGCATGCCCCCACTCGAGACGAGGACTGACTCCCCTGGGGAGACTCCAGAAATACCCCAAGATCCATGTCAGCACTGGAGAGGAATGCTCAAGTTCCGGCACCGACTCACACAAGGTCTAGGCCCTGGCATCGATGGAGAGGAATCCCCAGAGGCCCCCGAGCAACTCGCATGGGACTGGCCTTTCCTGAGGCACCAGAGCGGGTCCCTGAGGTCCCCGTCGAAAGTCGAGAGCACCTGCTGCAACTCGAGAAAATCCAGGAGGTTCTCCCCTCCAGGCGAGATGAGGCCCATTTCCACTGAGGCGTCTGGAGGCTAATCACACCTAACCTCTGGAAGTTCCAAAGGGTCCTTCACAACCTTGCTGCACTCAAGAAGTTCCCCGACATACCCATCTCCACTCGAGAGGAAGCCACGAGAGTCCCCTCCCACATCAAGAGGAGCCCCGTTTCCGCCTCATAGCTTGAGATGTGGGATCCTT
>NW_017194655.1:0-9236 GCF_001704415.2 Capra hircus
TCCTGCACCGACTACACACAAGTCTTAGGGCCGGCATCGACGGGAGAGGAATCCCGAGAGGCCCCGAGCAACTCGCATGGGGACTGGCCTTTCCTGAGGCCACCAGAACGGCGTCCCTGAGGCCCCGTCGAAAGTCAAGAGCACCTGCCGCAATTCGAAAAATCAAGGAGGATCTCCCTTCCAGGCGAGATGAGGCCCATTTCCGCTGAGGCTTCTCGAGGCTAAACACACCTAACCTCTGGAACTTCCAAAAGGATCCTTCACACCCTTGCTGCACCTCAAGAAGTTCCCCGACACACCAGTCTCCACTCGAGAGGAAGCAAGAGAGTCCCGCCCACATCCAGAGGAGCCCCGTTTCCGCCTCATAGCGCGAGAGGAGGGATCCTTTCCCTGCGAGTTCGGGAAAGAATTCCCGGCGTTCCCGTCGCAACTCAAGAGGAGGCGCTCTCCACAGGAAAGGCGAGAGGAACTCCAGGGTCGTGCCACCATTCCCAGAGTCCCCCAGATGTCTCCGACTATTCCAGGGAAACCTGTTTTCCCTGCACTGCCTCGACTTTCAAGCCGAGGATCGACTCACACCACGGTGGCACGTGGGAGAGCCCTGGGGGAAAACTTCGTGGAAAGCCTCGTGGGAAAGCCTCGTGGGAAAGCAACAGATCCCTTGATCCACGCGAAGGGAAGGGTGACACTGCTGCTACAGCTCGAGAGGAAACTCACGTCCATGCCCCCACTCGAGACGAGGACTGACTCCTCTGGGGAGACTCCAGAAGTACCCCAAGATCCATGTCAGCACTGGAGGGGAATCCTCAGAATCCGGCACCGAATCCACACAACATCTTAGCCCCGGCATCGATGGGAGAGAAATCCCGAGAGGCCCCCGAGCAACTCGCATGGGGACTGGCCTTTCGTGAGGCCACCAGAGCGAGTCCCTGACGTCCCCGTCGTATGTTGAGAGCACCGGCCGCAACTCGAGAAAATCCAGGAGGTTGTCCCCTCCAGACGAGATGAGGCCCATTTCCGCTGAGGCGTCTCGAGGCTAATCACATCTATCATCTGGAACTTGCAAAAGGGTCCTTCACACCCTTGCTGAAACTCAAGAAGTTCCCCAACCTAACCGTTTCCAGTCGAGAGGAAGACCGAGAGTTCTGCCCAAATCCAGAGGAGTCCCTTTCTGCCTCCTAGCTCGAGAGGAGGGATCCTTTCCCTGCGTGGTCGGGAAAGAATTCCCGGCGTTCCCGTCGATACTCAAGAGGAGGCGCTCCCACAGGAAACACAAGAGGAACTCCAGGTTCGTGCCACCATTCCCAGAGTCCCCCAGATGTCTCAGTCCATTCCAGGGAATCCTGTTTTTCCCTGCACTGCCTCGACTTTCAAGCCGAGGATCGACTCACACCACGGTGGCACGTGGACAGCCCTTTGGTAAAGCGTCGTGGGAAAGCCTCGAGGGGAAGCCACAGATCCCTTGATACACGCGAAGGGAAGCGCAACACTGCTGCTACAGCTCGGGAGGAAAGCGCTCGTGCATGCCCCCATTCGAGATGAGGACTGACTCCCCTGGGGAGACTCCAGAAATACCCCAAGATCCATGTCAGCACTGGAGAGGAATACTCAGGTTCCCGGCACCGACTCCACACAAGGTCTTAAGCCCCGGCATCGACGGGAGAGGAATCCCTAGAGGCCCCCGAGCAACTCGAATGGGGACTGGCCTTTTGAGGCCACCAGAGCGGGTACCTGAGGTCCCCATCGTAAGTCGAGATCACCTGCTTCAACTCGAGCAAATCCAGGAGGTTCTCCCCTCCAGGCGAGATGAGGCCCATTTCCGCTGAGGCGTCTCCACGCAAATCACACCTAACCTCTGGAACTTCCAAAGGGTCCTTCACACCCTTGCTGCAACTCAAGAAGTTCCCCGACATACCCGACTCCACTCGAGAGGAAGCACGAGAGTCCCGCCCACATCCAGAGGAGCCTCGTTTCCGCCTCCTAGCTCGAGAGGAGGGATCCTTTCCCTGTGTGGTCGGGAAAGAATTCCCCGTGTTCCCATGGCATCTCAAGAGGAGGCGCTCTCCACAGGAAAGGCGAGAGGAACTCCAGGGTCGTGCCACCATTCCCAGAGTCCCCCAGATCTCTCCAGTACATTTCAGGGAAACCTGTTTTCCCTGCACTGACTCGACTTTCAAGCCGAGGATCGACTCACACCACGGTGGCACGTGGGACAGCCCTGTCGGAAAGCCTCGTGGGAAAAGCCTCGAGGGAAAGCCACAGATGCTTTGATCCACGCGAAGGGAAGCGTGACACTGCTGCTAAGGCTCGGAAGGAAAGCCCACGTGCAAGCCCCCACTCGAGACGAGAACTGACTCCCCTGGGGAGACTCCAGAAGTACCCCAAGATCAATGTCAGCACTGGAGAGGAATTCTCAGGTTGCCGGCACCGACTCTACACAAGGTCTTCGGCCCCAGCATCGACGGGAGAGGAATCCCGAGAGGCCCCCGAGCAACTCGCATGGGACTGTCTTTTCCTGAGGCCACCAGAGCGGGTCCCTGGGGCCCCTGTCGTAAGTCAAGAGCACCTGCCGCAACTCGAAAAATCCAGGAGAATCTCCCTTCCAGGCGAGATGAGGCCCATTTCCGCTGAGGCTTCTCGAGGCTAATCACACCTAACCTCTAGAACTTCCAAAGGGTCCTACACACCCTTGCTGCACCTCAAGAAGTTCCCCGACACACCAGTCTCCACTCGAGAGGAAGCACGAGAGTCCCCGCCCACATCCAGAGGAGCCCCGTTTCCGCCTCATAGCTCGAGAGGAGGGATCGTTTCCCTGCGAGCTCGGGAAAGAATTCCGGCGTTCCCGTCGCACCTCAAGAGGAGGCCCTCTCCACAGGAAACACAAGAGGAACTCCAGGTTCGTGCCACCATTCCCAGAGTCCCCCAGATGTCTCAGTCCATTCCAGGGAAACCTGTTTTCCCTGCACTGCCTCGACTTTCAAGCCGAGGATCGACTCACACCACGGTGGCACGAGGGACAGCCCTTTGGTAAAGCGTCGTGGGAAAGCCTCGAGGGAAAGCCACAGATCCCTTGATACACGCGAAGGGAAGCGCGACACTGCTGCTACAGCTCGGGAGGAAAGCGCACGTGCATGCCCCCACTCAAGACGAGGACTGACTCCCCTGGGGAGACTCCAGAAGTACCCCAAGATCCATGTCAGCACTGGAGAGGAATCCTCAGGTTCCGGCACCGACTCCACACAAGGTCTTAGGCCCCAGAATCTACAGGAGAGGAATCCCGAGAGGCCCCCAAGCAACTCGCATGGGACTGGTCTTTCTAGAGGCCACCAGAGCGGGTCACTGAGGTCCCCGTAGTAAGTCGAGAGCACCTGCCGCAACTCGAGAAAATCCAGGAGGTTCTCCCCTCCTGGCGAGATGAGGACCATTTCTGCTGAGGCGTCTCGAGGCTAATCACACCTAACCTCTGGAACTGCCAAAGGGTCCTTCACACCCTTGCTGCAACTCAAGAAGTTCCCCGACTTACCCGTCTCCACTCGAGAGGAAGCACGAGAGTCCCGCCCACATCCAGAGTAAACCCGTCTCTTCCTCCTAGCTCGATAGGAGGGATCCTTTCCCTGCGTGGTCGGGAAAGAATTCCCGGTGTTCCCGTCTCAACTCAAGAGGAGGCACTCTCCACAGGAAAGGCAAGAGGAACTCCAGAGTCGTGCCACCATTCCCAGAGTCCCCCAGATGTCAAGTCCATTCCAGGGAAAACTGTTTTCCCTGCACTGCCTCGACTTTCAAGCCGAGGATCGACTCACACCACGTTGGCTCGTGGGACAGCCCTGTGGGAAAGCCTCGTGGGAAAGCCTCTTGGGAAAGCCTCGAGGGAAAGCCACAGATCCCTTTATCCACGCGAAGGGAAGCGTGACACTGCTGCTACAGCTCGGGAGGAAAGCGCACGTGCATGTCCCCACTCGAGACGAGGACTGACTCCCCTAGGGAGACTCCAGAAGTACCCCAAGATCCATGTCAGCAGTAGAGAGGAATCCTCAGATTCTGGCACCGACTCCACACAAGGTCTTAGGCCCCGGCATCGACGGGAGAGGAATCCCGAGAGTCCCCCGAGCAACTCGCATGGGAACTGGCCTTTCCTGAGGCCACCAGAGCGGGTCCCTGAGGTCCCCATCGTAAGTCGAGAGCACCTGCCGCAACTCGAGAAAATCCAGGAGGTTCTCCCCTCCAGGCGAGATGAGGCCCATTTCCGCTGAGGCGTCTCGAGGCTAATCACACCTAACCTCTGGAACTTCCAAAGGGTCCTTCACACCCTTGTTGCAACTCAAGAAGTTCCCGGACTTACCCGTCTCCATTCGAGAGGAAGCACGAGAGTCCCGCCCACATCCAGAGTAGACCCGTCTCTGCCTCCTAGCTCGAGAGGAGGGATCCTTTCCCTGCGTGGTCGGGAAAGAATTCCCGTTGTTCCAGTCGCAACTCAAGAGGAGGCGCTCTCCACAGGAAAGGCAAGAGGAAATCCAGCGTCGTGCCACCATTCCCAGAGTCCCCCAGATGTCAAGTCCATTCCAGGGAAAACTGTTTTCCCTGCACTGCCTCGACTTTCAAGCCGAGGATCGACTCACTCCACGGTGGCACGTGGGACAGCCATGTAGGAAAGCCTCGTGGAAAAGCCTCGTGGGAAAGCCTCCAGGAAAAGCCCCTGATCCCTTGATCCTCGCAAAGGGAAGCGTGACACTGCTGCTACAGCTCTGGAGGAAAGCGCACGTGCATGTCCCCACAGGAGACGAGGACTGACTCCCCTGGGGAGTCTCCAGAAGTACCCCAGGATCAATGTCAGCACTGGAGAGGAATCCTCTTGTTCCTGCACCGACTACACACAAGGTCTTAGGGCCGGCATCGACGGGAGAGGAATCCCGGGAGTCCCCCGAGCAACTCGCATGGGGATTGGCCTTTCCTGAGGCCACCAGAGCGGGTCGCTGAGGCCCCGTCGTAAGTCAAGAGCACCTGCCGCAATTTGAAAAATCAAGGAGGATCTCCCTTCCAGGCGAGATGAGGCCCATTTCCGCTGAGGCTTCTCGAGGCTAAACACACCTAACCTCTGGAACTTCCAAAGGGTCCTTCACACCCTTGCTGCACCTCAAGAAGTTCCCCGACACACCAGTCTCCACTCGAGAGGAAGCAAGAGAGTCCCGCCCACATCCAGAGGAGCCCCGTTTCCGCCTCATAGCGCGAGAGGAGGGATCGTTTCCCTGCGAGTTCGGGAAAGAATTCCCGGCGTTCCCGTCGCAACTCAAGAGGAGGCGCTCTCCACAGGAAAGGCGAGAGGAACTCCAGGGTCGTGCCACCATTCCCAGAGTCCCCCAGATGTCTCCGACTATTCCAGGGAAGCCTGTTTTCCCTGCACTGCCTCGACTTTCAAGCCGAGGATCGACTCACACCACGGTGGCACGTGGGAGAGCCCTGTGGGAAAGCTTCGTGGAAACCCTCGTGGGAAAGCCTCGAGGGAAAGCCACAGAACCCTTGATCCACGCGAAGGGAAGAGCCACACTGCTCCTACAGCTCGGGAGGAAAGTGCACGTGCATGCCCCCACTCGAGACGAGGACTGACTCCCCTGGGGAGACTCCAGAAGTACCCCAAGATCCATTTCAGCACTGGATAGGAATCCTCAGGTTCCGGCACCGACTCCACACAAGGTCTTAGGCCCCGGCATCGACGGGAGAGGAATCCCGAGAGGCCCCCGATCAACTCGCATTGGGACTGGCCTTTCCTGAGGCCACCAGAGCTGGTACCTGAGTTGGCCGTCGTAAGTCGAGAGCACCTGCCGCAACTCGAGAAAATCCAGGAGGTTCTCCCCTACAGGCGAGATGAGGCCCATTTCCGCTGAGTCGTCTCGAGGCTAATCACACCTAACCTCTGGAACTTCCAAAGGGTCCTTCACACCCTTGCTGCAACTCAAAAAGTTCCCCGACATACCCGTCTCCACTCGAGAGGAAGCACGAGAGTCCCGCCCACATCCAGAGGAGACCCGTTTCGGCCTCCTAGCTCGAGAGGAGGGATCCTTCCCCTGGGGCGTCGGGATAGAAACCCAGTGTTCCGTCGCATCTAAAGAGGTGGCGCTCTCCACAGGAAGGGCGAGAGGAACTCCAGGGTCGTGACACCATTCCCAGAGTCCCCCTGATGTCTCAGTCCATTCCAGGGAAACCTGTTTTCCCTGCACTGCCTCGACTTTCAAGCCGAGGATCGAGTCACAACACGGTGGCACGTGGGACAGCCCTGTGGGAAAGCATCGTGGGAAAGCCTAGTGGGAAAGCCTTGAGGGAAAGCCACAGATCCCTTTATCCACTCGAAGGGAAGCACGACAATGCTGCTACAGCTCGGGTGGTAAGCGCACGTGCATGCCCCCACTCGAGACGAGAACTGACTCCTTTGGGCAGACTCCAGAAGTACCCCAAGATCCATGTCAGCACTGGAGAGGAATCCTCAGGTTTTGTCCCCGACTCCAAACAAGGTCTGAGGCCCCGACATCGACGGGAGAGGAATCCCGAGAGGCACCCGAGGAACTCGCATGGGGACTGGCCTTTCCTGAGGCCACCAGAGCGGGTCCCTGAGATCCCAGTAGTAATTCGAGAGCACCTGCCGCAACTCGAGAAAATCCAGGAGGTTCTCCCCTCCAGGCGAGATGAGGCCCATTTCCGCTGAGGCGTCTCGAGGCAAATCACACCTAACCCCTGGAACTTCGAAAGGGTCCTTCAAACCCTTGCTGCAACTCAAGAAGTTCCCCGACATACCCGTCTCAACTCGAGAGGAAGCTCGAGAGTCCCGCCCACATCCAGAGGAGACCCTTTTCTGCCTCCTAGCTCGAGAGGAGGGATCCTTTCACTGCGTGTTCGGGAAAGAATTCCCGGCGTTCCCCTCGCATCTCAAGAGGAGGCCCTCTCCACAGGAAAGGCGAGAGGAACTCCAGGGTCGTGCCACCATTCCCAGAGTCCCCCAGATGTCTCAGTCCATTCCAGGGAAACCTGTTTTCCCTGCACTGGCTCGACTTTCAAGCCGAGGATCCACTCACACCACGGTGGCACGTGGGACAGCCCTGTGGGAAAGCCTCGTGAAAAGCCTCGTGGGAAAGCCTCGAGGGAAAGCCACAGATCCCGTGATCCACGTGAAGGGAAGCATGACACTGCTCCTACAGCTCGGGAGGGAAGCGCACGTGCATGCCTCCATTCGAGACGAGGACTGACTCCCCTGGGAGACTCCAGAAGTAGCCCAAGATCCATGTCAGCACTGGAGAGGAATCCTCATGTTTCAGGACCGACTCCACACAAGGTCTTAGGCCCCGGCATCGACGGGAGAGGAATCCTGAGAGCCACAGAGCAACTCGCATGGGGACTGGCCTTTCCTGAGGCCACCAGAGCGGGTTCCTGAGGTCCCCGTCGTAAGTCGAGAGCACCTGCCGCAACTCGAGAAAATCCAGGAGGTTCTCCCCTCCGGCGAGATGAGGCCCATTTTCGCTGAGGCGTCTCGAGGCTAATCACACCTAACCTCTGGAACTTCCAAAGGGTCCTTCACACCCTTGCTGCAACTCAAGAAGTTCCCCGATATAACCGTCTCTTCTCAGGAGGAAGCACAAGAGTCGCGCCCACATCCAGAGGAGCCCCGTAGCCGCCTCCTACCTCGAGAGGAGGGATCTTTTCCCTGCGTGGTCGGGAAAGAATTCCCGGCGTTCCCGTCGCATCTCAAGAGGAGGCGCTCTCCACAGGAAAGGCGAGAGCAACTCCAGGGTCGTGCCACCATTGCCAGGGTCCCCCAGATGTCTCAGTCCATTCCAGGGAAACCTGTTTTCCCTGCACTGCCTCGACTTTCAAGCCGAGGATAGACTAACACCACGGATGTGGACAGCCTTGTGTGAAAGCCTCGTGGGAAAGCCTCGTTGGAAAGCCTCGAGGGAAAGCCACAGATCCCTTGATCCACGCGAAGGGAAGCGTGACACTGCAGCTACAGCTCGGAGGAAAGCGCACGTGCATGCCCCCACTCGAGACGAGGACTGACTGCCCTGGGGAGACTCCAGAAGTACCCCAAGATTCATGTCAGTACTGGAGAGGAAGCCTCAGGAGCCAGCACCGACTCCACACAAGGTCTTAGTCTCCGGCATCGACGGGAGAGGAATCCCGAGAGGCCCCGAGCAACGCGCATGGGGACTGGCCTTTCCTGAGGCCACCAGAGCGGGTCCCTGAGGTCTCCGTCGTAAGTATAGAGCACCTGCCACAACTCGAGAATATCCAGGAGGTTCTCCCGTCCAGGCGAGATGAGGCCATTTCCGTGAGGCATCTCGAGGCTAATCACACCTAACCTCTGAACTTCCAAAGGGTCCTTCACACCCTTGCTTCAACTCAAGAAGTGCCCCGACATACCCGTCTCCACTCGAGAGGAAGCACGAGAGTCCCGCCCACATCCAGAGGAGCCCTGTTTCCGCCTCCTAGCTCGAGAGGAGTGATTTTTAACTGCGTGGTCGGAAAGAATTCCCGGCTTTCCCGTCGCATCTCAAGAGGAGAATCTATCCACAGCAAAGGCGAGAGGAACTCCAGGGTCGTGCCACCATTCCCAGAGGCCCCAGATGACTCAGTTCATTCCAGGGAAACCTGTTTTCCCTGCACTGCCTCGACTTTCAAGCCGAGGATCGACTCACACCACACGGTGCCACGTGGGGACAGCCCTTGGGAAAGCCTGGGAAAGCCTCGGGAAAGCCTCGAGGGAAAGCCACAGATCCCTTTAATCCACGCGAAGGGAAGCGTGACACTGCTGCTAAAGCTCGGGGAAAGTGCACGTGCATGCCCCCACTCGAAACGAGGACTGACTCCCCTGGGGAGACTCAAAGAAGTCCCCCAATATCCATGTCAGCACTGGAGAGGAATCCTCAGGTTCCGGCACCGACTCCACACAAGGTCTTAGGCCCCGGTGTCGACGGGAGAGCAATGCCGAGAGGCCCCGAGCAACTCTCATGGGGACTGGCCTTTCCTTAGGCCACCAGAGCAGGTCCCTGAGGTCCCCGACGTAAGTCGAGAGCACGTGCCGCAACTCGAGAAAATCCAGGAGGTTCTCCCGTCCAGGCGAGATGAGGCCCATTTCCGCTGAGGCGTCTTGAGTCTAATCACACCTAACCTCTGGAACTTCCAAAGGGTCCTTACACCCTTGCTGCAACTCTAGAAGTTCCCCGACATACACGTCTCTACTCGAGAGGAAGTAC
>NW_017194656.1:0-9236 GCF_001704415.2 Capra hircus
ATTTTTTTAATTAAAAAAATGTAGCTGGAGTCCACATGATCAGAAACAACATGCCTGTCTTTTGGTAAACTGCTACTTCTTGGCTAAACTCCAGTGCCCAGATGTTGAATTCCAATTACCATGCAACTGTCAAAAATGAAGGTTGTTTCAAGAGATCTTGACAGTCTGCTCTTCATTTCAGAGAAAATGGGGCTCTTAGCCACTAATTTGCTCAAGTCACAAAAGTAGGGATTTGTAGATCCTGCATTCATTACAAAACCAGATTGGGCTTTTTCCAGATTTTATACAATATGGAAACTCTGCCTCCATGAGTAGCTCATTCATGGGTTCAACAAACGTTTATCTGCAGACAACTCTTCTTACTGCTTAGGATACAAGAGTCAATAGCACAGGCTAAAGAACCTACCTCCTTGAGTTATTTTCTAAAAATGGATGATGGACCATAAATAATACATCACTACATTACATGATTTGTTATCAGATTAAAAGAGTTGGACAAAAGGAAAAAGCAAAGTAGGATAAAGGGCCTGAGGATTGTAGGTAGAAACAGACTTGGGGCAACGGAGGAGAGAATTTTCAGTCTTACACTGGGTGTCAAGGCAAGCTCACTGACATTTCAGCAAACAACTGAAAGAGATAAGGGAAGTGAGTAGATGGCTATCTCCATAAAGGTTGACTCCAGGAGAGAACTTCAGTACAAAAGCCAGGCCTTAAGCTTGAGGACAAAATCCTACCTTGTTTTGAGGAATGGCAAGGTGATCAGTGTGACTGGAGGAGAATGAATGAAGGGGAAAATGGTGGGAGAAGAGCCAAACCAGAAAAGGGGGGCAGAGATCTGATCAGAGAGAGAGCTCTGCAGAGCACTGGAAAGAGACTGCACTTTACTCCATGTACACTGCGGAGCTATAACAGGGTTTTGATCAAAAATTAATCCGTACTAAAAGGATCACCCCCGGTTGCTCTCATGAGCATTAAATCTAGGTTTTAAGTAATGTATAAGCAAGGAAATGAGCTAAGTTACTACAGTTATCCTGCTGAAAAATGTGTTGGATTGGATCATTCTAATAGTGATGGAAATGGTGAGAAACAATTCATTACTGATGAATTCAAAAGATATTATAATCTGAGAGTAAACGGATATCAGATATGAGTTCTGAGAGAAGGGAGAGAAATGGGTTATTTCAATAAGAGAGTTTTTTCCACTTAAGGTTTCTGTTATATATAAAAGACTTTGTATGAGTGATGGAGCATCGCCTGTGAAGACAAATCTGCTGGTTGATTTCTGGTTCTGTTATGTACTAGGCTTCCCCTTTTGAACAAAACAGTGCTGTCATTAGGAGCTCAGATCTGAACTCTTGTGACTCTTTCTGCGAATCCTGGTTCTTTCCCTTATTAATTTTAAGCAGCTGACGTTGACACTCTAATCTTCATTTTATAATTGGGCTGATGAACATATTTACCAGAGAGGAATAGAGAAGGAAGCAGAGAAGGGAAAAGAGAATGCGTTAGATCTGCTCAAGCATGTGAAGCGGAACCAGCTAAGTGCCAAACATATAGCAGGTGCTGTACGTTGAATCAATGGTTTCGGTGCCTCCTCCCTCCCTGTAGCCATATCCTTTGCTCTGTAACTTTGCAATTGCTTCTTTTCCAACATTTTTATTAAAAAGAAATACTACGTCTTCCAAAACAGATGAAGGCAGCGTAATGAGTGGCATTGTTTTCTAGTTTTGCAAATCTCTCGAATATCTGTCTTACTAAAAGAGAGCTACTGTCACATAAGCTTCTGCATTCAGCTTTTCTGCGATATACTATTTTGGTTGAAAGACTTAAAATAAAAATATTGAATATCATCTTATTTGATATTATATCCCAAATTGACAAGTGGTCCTTCCTTAAGTTGGGTTGCAAAAGAAATCTTAAACCTGATCAGTGGACTCCAATAATCTTATTACCATTCATAAAATTTAAGCTTTTAACAAAAAACTAGGATTTTTGAAAAATTTGCATACATCACTGTGAGTTTAATAGCTTCCTAACAAAATTTTTCTCCTGAGGTTAGTGATGATATAGACAAATGAAACTATCTGATATTCTAGCAGTTCCTTCTGAAGAGAATGACTATACTTTCCCACTCCTAGAGTTCAGGTTGAGCCCTGTGACTTACTTTGGTTGTAGAGAAAGGCAGAGGTGAGAGCGTGACAGTTCCAAGCAGAGTTCTTATGTGTGCTGCATGCTAACTCGCTTCAGTCGACCCCATGGACTGTAGCCCGCCAGGCTCCTCTATCCACGGGATTCTCCGGCAAGAATACTGGAGTGAGTTGCCACGCTCTCATCCAGGGAATATTCCCGACGTAGCGATTGAACCTGCGTCTCTTCCCTCTCCTGAGTGTTCTTTACCACTAGCACCACCTGAGAAGTCCTAATGAGACCTTGGGTATTACTGCTTTTGTGCGGGCTCCATCCTAGCTCTGCATTGCCAAGAGGATGAGAGCTGCTGGGCCAGAACCACTTCTGTTGACACGACCTGTAGCTGCAAGCGAAATTACCCAGGCAAGCACAGAGGAACCAGCCCAAAGACTCGCGAGGGAGACTAAACCGCTTGTCTTCTCAGCCACCGTGTTTGAGGATATTTCGTTGCATAGCAATGAAGGGTAGGCATTAAATAATCCTAGGTTATTTCCTTAGGATTTTGGTTAAAACAAAATGTAAAGGAAACACTTCCCACCCCACCTCCAAAAAGCTTATCTATTAAATGATTTCCCTTTGCTTTATAGTTTTTTGATAATTTAATTCTGAGAGAGATTGAAATTTAAGACACAGCTCCAATTCTTCAACACAAAATATCAAATTTTACACTGCTCCTCCAAAGTGTCTCTTAACTCCTTCCTCTTTAAGTTACAGAGTACCTTGGAGAGTTGCATAAGTGCTAGAGAGCTTCAAATGGGATCAGAAGCCAAAGCCAGCGAGTTTGAGCAGTATCCTTGACTGTGTAAGAACACTCTTTCATATTCATTGCAAATCCAAAGGAAAAATGAGCTGCTTTAAAGCCAATTCTTTCCAAATAAAATATGTCTTAAACATAAAATATTCTTTGTTGGGGAGGGTATATTGCTATTACTGAGGATATTATTACATTTTAAGTAAATTGTAAGTGATATGAATAGTGTGTCTCTCTTCATTATTGGTGGATTCAGTATTTAAAAATGTATGTAGCAGCTAAAATATATTTGTCACTCATTTGATATGCACAGGGTGGTGGAGAGTTAGGGCCTCCTGGTGTGCCTGTTACCAGCTGCAGTCAGACAAGGGGATGCTCTGCTTTCTTGTTTAAGCTCATACCGAAAGCAAGTGTGCTCGTCCTGTGGTCTATTCAATGCTACATTTTTTCTAATGTTTCTGCTTTATTAATATTGGTGATGTCACTATTTATAATGGCCTCCAAGTACAGTGTTTAAGTGGTGTCAAGTGTTCTAAGCTTCAGAAGGCTGCAATGTGTCTTATGCAGAAAACACAGGAGTTAGACAAGCTTTGTTCAACATTGAGTTATAGTGCTGTTGACTGTGAGTTCAAGGTGAAGGAATCAACAAAATAAAATCAGTAAGATGTATTCAAACATCAAATAAGATTACATGCTTACCAGTTGAAAAAAATGTGACCAGAGGTTCATAGGAACCTAACCCTGCATGTTTCCTAAGAGTAATGGGTTAGTTTTCCCTCAGTTAGTGTTTGTGGTAACTTTAAAGACTATAACAACTTCCAATCAGGAGAATGGACTGTGTGCATATATGTGTATATTTGTATATTTCTATACACATATCTATATATTTTTCTATATATGTAAGATGTCTCCTTTAGAAGAGCATTTTAGCTATATTCCCCCTTAGCTTCAATCACCAAACAATTCTGTACAGAAAGAAGCCACTAGTTTCTCTAAAGCAAGCCAAGTGAATAACTGCCCCAAACTTACTCAGAAGGCAGCATTTTGAAAAGAATATTTCTAACTCAAACATCTCATTAAAATGAAGAATAAGAAAAATTTCATGAGAAGTACTAGGGGCAACTGTTTATCCCCAAAATAACCATTTTGGCACCACATCCCCCTTCCAGTTACAGTATCTTCTATCTACCTCATTATTGTGCCTGAACTCTATCACAATGGTCATTTTGCCTTTGTATTACCTTTGACCCCCTCCTCAACCATTTTCAATGCAAGTAGTAAACTATAATTATGGAATTTTATCATCACACTACACTGGAGTGCCTACACATTTTTATATTTATGTATATGTCTGTGCAAGGAGGACATGGAAACCCACTCCAATATTCTTGCCTGAAGAATCCCATGGACAGAGGAACCTGGAGGATTATGGTCTATGGCATCACAAAGTCTCAGACATGACTGAGCAACTAAGCACATCACAGCACAAACTGCCCTGAAGGTCTTCCCCTGTGGCTCAGGAGGCAAACAACCTGTTTGCAATGCAGAAGAGGCGGGTTCAGTTCCTGGGTGGATAGATGACCTAGAGAAGGGACTGGCTACCCACTCTGGTATTCCTGCCTGGACAAGTTCAAGGAAGAGGAGCCTGGTGGGCTACAATCCATGGGGTTGAAATGAGTTGGACACGACTGAGCAATGACACTTCTACCTTCAAACTAAAACAAACCCACAAATTTTGTTTCACACTCTATAGGAATTCCAACCTTCACCTCAGTCTAAGCCAAAACTAGTTGTAGGAGAAGGTCATAGGAAGGATATTGACACACGAGCAGGACCCAGAGAATCGAACTCCTCACCACCTCCTCTGTCCTTGGAATATATGATATCTACCCACTGTTCACATGGTCAGAAAGTCATTTCAAGGGCACGATCTTGAGAGAGAGTAAGGTGCCATTGAAACCATCTGGACTGAATGCATGACCCGCATTAGGGCCTCCATATAAATCTGTAAGAGTCTGGCAGGTGTAGAGACCCAGTCATCTTGGGGACACCTAAGATAAGCCTCGTATGCAAGTTCCGTTGCTGAATTCAACTGCCACCTGCCAATCTGGAGCACTCTGTCTCTTTCTTTGGTCTTTCTTTGCCCTCTGCATGTTGGGGCAAGTTTGCAAACCAACATCAGCGTAGCAGAAAGAACATGATTTTTATTAAAATGGGATTTACATTCTGACTTGACCACTTAATTGTGGAACATCCAAACAGCTACAAAACTTTCCTAATCTTCAACCTCTTTATATGTGAAATGGATCATAGACTCAGACCACTTAGGAGATAGCTATGAGAATTGTGCCAGATCTTACATGAGAACATGCCTGGCATGGAGGGTCTACTGCACATATGTCAATTTTCTTTCCTCCAAGATCTTACGTTATCTTGAAATATTTCAGTGACAAATCTGCTTCTCGTAGAGATGAGCCTTGCTGTTGTTTTAATTTTCAGAAATGTAGGAATCTGGATACAGCTGGAGGGCTGTGAATTATCAAAAAAAAGCCTCAGCTATAGGCAATAATTTTAATGTTAATTAACTCCATCTGGAAGAAAAAGCAGGTGTGGAAATTGATCACTTAAGTACAGAAAGCAAGGGCTGTTTACTAAACTCCCCCTAAATTACTTTGGCTGAGCTTGTGGTTAAATTGCTTTCAAGTCACTTTTCTATAAATGCCTTATACCAAGTGCTGAAATTGGAAAAAGAAGTAGACCAAGCAGATTTTAATGAAATGTAACAAATTGGACTGAAAGGTTACCTAAAAATAAAAATTACATTTTTAAAAATGAAAAACAACAGGCAGCAGTTTGTTTTGCTTCAATAGCAGGTGGAATTTGGGCAAAATCTTAGCGTATTCCCCAAACGTTCTTCAGAAATCAGCTTTATCAAAGCGAAATGGGTGCAGGAGAAAGGGCAGTACCCCGGTCTCTGCCAAACATACTGCATCAGGTGCGTCTGTGAGGCCCAGAGAGCTGCAGTTAACTGCTCAGCTGATTTGTATTTTCCCTAAAGTTTAGGATCATTTTCCTAAGGACAGAGAAATACCAAACCATGGAACAGTGATGCAAGGTCCTAGAAAGATGACAAATTAGGACAATGGTTGTATGAGAAGGTAAAAGATAACAAACAAGTTTGGAAAATAAGAATCTGCATACCAAAATCAAATCTATATTTATCATTGAAGAACATTCTGATATATTGGTGACAATCATTTAATTTTTACCTTCTGTCATTACCGGACTTCTCAATAGAAAACCCAGATTCCTTAAATATCTTTCCAAGACCTTCCATAGTCTGATCTGATGGTCTATGTCACTCCAAAGTCTGATCCCAAAACAGCAACATCACATCACCCAGACTTAAAGCATCAAATGTTCTAGGCGTGTGCTAAGTTGCTTCAGTCATGTCTGTCTCTTTGAGACCCCATGAACTATAGCCCGTCAGGCTCTTCTGTCCATGGGGTTTTCCAGGCAAGAATACTGTTGTGGGTTGCCATTTCCACATTCAGAGGATCTTCCCTACCCAGGGACTGAATCCAAATCTCTTGGGTCTCCTGCACTGGCAGAAGGGTTCTTTACCACTAGCACCACCTATCAGACATTCTATGGCTGGAGACCAGTGATCTGTGTTTCACCTTCAGGTGATTTGATGCACAAAAGTGAAAGTTACTGCGCACCCATCATGATTCACCATGACCCAGCGGACTTTACTCAGTTACCATGAACGAGTCATTAGAGCTGAGACTTTAAAGTAGAAAACCTAACTGGGTCTGCTTTTTTCCCTTTCAAATGGAAAAGAAATTGCCAGAGCCTGATAATGTGCCCAACCATGAATGAACCAATGTGCACGCGTACTCCGTCCTGTGACTCTTTGTGACCCCATGGACTGTAGCTCACCAGGCTCCTCTCTCCAGTGGGATTTCTCAGGCAAGAATGCTGGAGTGGGGTGCCATTTCCTATTCCAGGGGATCTTCCTCATCCAGGGATCGAACGTGTGTGTCTCCTGCATTGCAAGCAAATGCTTTACTGCAAAACCAGACACCTGAGTATTTACTGCATGTAAGTGACTTTTCTGAATGTTTTACATTTATTATCCAGTTAATCCTCATTAGAACCTAAGGATATAAATTTGATTATTCTCACTGTTTTGCACTGTGATGCTGAGATACAGCTGCTGCTGCTGCTAAGTCACTTCAGTAGTGTCCGACTCTGTGTGACCCCATAGACGGCAGCCCACCAGGCTCCCTCGTCCCAGGGATTCTCCAGAGTTGAGCAAAAATTGCAAAGCCACATAGCCACCAAGAGATAGAATCAGAAATTGAACTTTGTCTGTGTCTTCTACTAACGTCCTTCACTACTCTGTACACCACTTTCAGGAAATGTTAGCAGTCTCTAACACTACCTGAAGGATTCTCAACCTTGGTCTAGACAAAGACAATGCCCAAACTTAGGAAAGGCATAGGACTGAATCTTCTTGACTATTTCCAAGATTGTAGGTGAAGATAATTTGACACTTGGAGTAACCTGGTTCCCAATATGCCTCCTGTTGTAAATCACCTCAAATTCTGCTTAGTTTAGGCTTATATTGAAGTAAGTTAGACAGTGAAAGACAAATATCATATGATATAACTTATATGTGGAATCCAAAAAGTGATACAGATGAACTTAGTTACAAAACAGAAATAGAGTCACAGATGTAGAAAACAAATTTATTGTTACCAGGGGGCAAAGGGGATATGGATAAATTGGGAGGATGAGATTGAAATATACACACTGCTATATATAAAATGTGTGTGTGTTAGTCACTCGTCATGTCCGACTCTTTGTGACCCCATGGACTACAGCCTGCCAGGCTCCTCTTTCCTTGCAGTTTTCCAGGCAAGGATATAGGATACGAACCTACCATATAGCAAAGGGAATTCTTCTCAATAATCTGCAATGACCTACATGGGAAAGTAGTTGAAGAAAGAGTATAGCTGATTCACGCTGCTGTAGAGTAGAAACAAACTCAACATTGTAAATCAACTGTGCTATAATAATATCTTAAAATAAAAATGTGACTTTATTAGAAAGACCTTCAGCTATGTGAATTTGAAGCAAAACACAGTATCAGAGACTGTTTCCTCATCAAAAAACTGAAGATAATAATACATAACCATGGAGAAAAAAATAGGAAAAGGGGATTATATGTGGACATGCATTTTTAAATTTTGAAACATTAATTATATGCTTGTTATGTGGTATAATATTTTTTACAGAGCACTTCAGATACTTATTGATTGGAGAATGTCTCCTTGAATGATCATTTATACCACAACCAGCATTGTCTTTATAGATGGGTTGTACAAAGTGATTTTATTTTAGCAACTTACTCATCAAATCTCAACTTTCACCTCCCACTCCACAGTAGAACAATTTTTCAAACTTTCCTTACTATAAGCTTAACCTGAAATGCTTTTTATAAAGTTATATTCTCTAGTATCTCACCTGGGAATTGTATTTATTTTGTTCTTGTATGGGACCCAGGACACTATATATTTTAAGGAACATCCTAAGTATCAAAGTTGGTGATAGTAATTGTGGTTTTGGATTGTGAATTTTAAATCACTATAATTAGGCTCAAACATCTTTATCAATCAAAATAGAAACCATTACAGTCAACACATTTTTGCCAATGAGACATGTTTTGTTTATTCCTGTAGTGTAAAAACCCATGCTTTGGGATTCTATGAACGCTTGGAAAGTATTTTCCACCTCCTGCTGGTTGTGGAAGCATTTTCCCTGAAAAAAGTTGTTGATTTGCTTGAAAAGTGGTAGTTGGTTGGTATGAGTTCAGGTAAATATGGCAGATGAGACAAAACATCATAGCCCATTTCGTTCAACTTTTGAAGCATTGCTTGTGTGATATGTGTTGGGTGTTGTCATGGAGAACTGGGCCCTTTCTGTTGACCGGTGAGCATCTACAGGCATTGCAGTTTTCGGTGCATTTCTTCAACTTGCTGGGCATGCTTCTCTGATGTAACGGTTTTGCTGGGATTCAGGAAGCTGTAGTGGATCAGATGGGAAGCAGACCACCAACAGTGACCATGACTCTTTTTGTATAAGTTTGCCTTTGGGAAGTGCTTTGGAGTTTCTCAGTCCAACCACTGAGCTGGTTGTCTCCAGCTGTCATATAAAATCCACTTTTCATCACACATTGCAATCCCCATCGAGAGAGTTGTTCATTGCTGTTGCGTAGAATGAAAAAGAAGAT
>NW_017194657.1:0-9235 GCF_001704415.2 Capra hircus
AGAGAAAATCCAGGAGGTTCTCCCCTCCAGGCGAGATGAGGCCCATTTCCGCTGAGGCGTCTCGAGGCTAGTCACACTAACCTCTGAACTTCCAACGGGTCCTTCCACACCCTTGCCGCAACTGAAGAAGTTCCGGACATACCCGTCTCCACTCGAGACGAAGCATGAGAGTCCCGCCCACATCCAGAGGAGCCCCGTTTCCGCCTCCTAGCTCGAGAGGAGGGATCATTTCCCTGCGTGGTCGGGAAAGAATTCCTGGCGTTCCTGTCGCATCTCAAGAGGAGGCACTCTCCACAGTAAAGGCGTGAGGAACTCCAGGGTTGTGCCACCATTCCCAGAGTCCTCCAGATATCTCAGTCCATTCCAGGGAAACCTGTTTTCCCTGCACTGTTTCGACTTTCAAGCAGAGGATCGACTCACACCACGTTGCCACGTGGGACAGCCCTGTGGGAAAGCCTCGTGGGAAAGCCTCGTGGGAAAGCCTCGAGGGAAAGCCACAGATCCCTTGATCCACGCGAAGGGAAGCATTACAATGCTGGCTACAGCTCGAGAGTAAAGCGCACTTGTATGCCCCAACTCGAGACGAGGACTGACTCCACTGGGGAGAGTCCAGAAGTTCCCCAAGATCCTTTTCAGCGCTGGAGAGGAAGCCTCAGGTTCCGGAACCGACTCCACACAATGTCTTAGGCCCCGGCATCGACGGGAGAGGAAACCCGAGAGGTCCTCGAGCAACTCCCATGGGGACTGGCATTTCCAGAGGCCTCCAGAGCGGGTCCCTGAGGACAACGTCTCAAGTCGAGAGCACGTGTCGCAACTCGAGAAAATCCAGGAGGTTCTCCCCTCCAGGCGAGATGAGGCCCATTTCCGGTGAGGCGTCTCGAGGCTAATCACACCTAAACTCTGGAACTTCCAAAGGGTCCTTCACACCCTTGCTGCAACTCAAGAAGTTCCCCGACATACCCGTCTCCACTCGAGAGGAAGCACGAGAGGCCCACCCACATCCAGAGCAGTCCCGCTTCCGCCTCCTAGCTCGAGAGGAGGGATCCTTTCCCTGCGTGGTCGGGACAGAATTCCCGGCGTTCCCGTCGCATCTCAAGAGGAGTCGCTTTCCACAGGAAAGGCGAGAGGAACTTCAGAGTCGTACCACCATTCCCAAAGTCCCCCAGATGTCTTCGTCCATTCCAGGGAAACCTGTTTTCCCTGCACTGCCTCGACTTTCAAGCCGAGGATCGACTCACACCACCGTGGCACGTGGGACAGCCCTGTGGGAAAGCCTCGTGGGAAAGCCACAGATCCCTTGATCCACGCGAAGGGAAGCGTGACACTGCTGCTACAGCTCGGGAGGAAAGCGCACGTGCCTGCCCCCACTCGAGACGAGGACTGACTCCCCTGGGGAGACTCCAGAAGTACTTCAAGGTCCATGTCAGCACTGGAGAGGAATCCTCACGTTCTCGGCAACGACTCCACAAAAGGTCTTAGGCCCCTTCATCGACGGGAGAGGAATCCCGAGAGGCCCCAGAGCAACTCGCATAGGGACTGGCCTTTCCTGAGGCCACCAGAGCGGGTCCCTGAGGTCCCCGTCGTAATTCGAGAGCACCTGCCGCAACTCGAGAAAATCTAGGAGGTTCTCCCCTCCAGGTGTGATGAGGCCCATTTCTGCTGAGGCGTCTCGAGGCTAATCACACCTAACCTCTGGAACTCCAAAGGTTCTTTCACACCCTTGCTGGCAACTCAAGAAGTTCCCCGACATACCGGTCTCCACTCAAGAGGAAGCACGAGAGTACCGTAAACATCCAGAGGGGCCCCGTTTCCGCCTCATAGCTTGAGAGGAGGGATCCTTTCCCTGCGTGTTCGGGAAAGAATTCCCGGTGTTCTCCTGGCATCTCAAGAGGAGGTGGGCTCCACAGGAAAGGCGAGAGGAACTCCAGGGTCGTGCCACCATTCCCAGAGTCCCCCAGATGTCTAGGTCCATTCCAGGGAAACCTGTTTTCCCTGCACTGCCTCGAATTTCAAGCCGAGGATCGACCCACAGCACGATGACACGTGGGACAGCCCTGTGGTTAAGACTCGTGGGAAAGCCTCGTGGAAAGCCTCGATGGAAAGCCACGGATCCCTTGATCCACGCGAAGGGAAGCGGGACACCGCTGCTACAGCTCGGGTGAAAGCGCACGTGGATGCCCCCACTCGAGTAGAGGACTGACTCCCCTGGGGAGACTCCAGAAGTACCCCAAGATCCATGTCAGCACTGGAGAGGAATCCTCAGGTTCCGGAACTGACTCCACACAAGGTCTTAGGCCCCAGCATCGATGGGAGAGGAATCCCGAGAGGCCCCCGAGCAACTCGCATGGGGACTGGCCTTTCCTGAGGCCACCAGAGCGGGTCCCTGAGGTCCCCGTCGTAAGTCGAGAGCACCTGCCGCAACTCGAGAAAATCCAGGAGGTTCTCCCCTCCAGGCGAGATGAGGCCCATTTCCGCTGAGGCGTCTCGAGGCTAGTCACACCTAACCTCTGGAACTTCCAACGGGTCCTTCACACCCTTGCTGCAACTGAAGAAGTTCCCCGACATACCCGTCTCCACTCGAGACGAAGCACGAGAGTCCCGCCCACATCCAGAGGAGCCCCGTTTCCCCCTCCTAGCTATAGAGGAGGGATCCTTTCCCTGCGTGGTCGGGAAAGAATTACCGGCCCTCCCGTCGCATTCCAAGAGGAGGCGCTCTCCACAGGAAAGGCGAGAGGAACTCCAGGGTCATGCCACCATTCCCAGAGTCCCCCAGATGTCTCTGTCGATTCCAGGAAAACCTGTTTTCCATGCACTGCGTCGACTTTCAAGCCGAGGATCGACTCACACCACGGTGACACGTGGGACAGCCCTGTGGGAAAGCCTCGTGGGAAAGCCTCAAGGGAAAGCCACAGATCTCTTGATCCACGCGAAGGGAAGCGTGACACTTGTGCTACAGCTCGGGAGGAAAGCGCACGTGCATGCCCCCGCTCGAGACGAGGACTGACTCCCCTGGGGAGACTCCAGAAGTACCCCAGGATCCATGTCTGCACTGGAGAGGAATGCTCAGGTTCCGGCACGGACTCCATACAAGATCTTAGGCCCTGGCATCGACGAGAGAGGAATCCCAAGAGGCCCCCAATCAACTCGCATGTGGACTGGCCTTTCCTGAGGCCACCAGAGCAGGTGCCTGAGGTCTCCATCATAAGTCGAGAGCGCCTGCCACAACTCGAGAAAATTCAGGAAGTACTCCCCTCCAGGCGAGATGAGGCCCATTTCCCAGAGGCGTCTCGAGGCTAATCACACCTAACCTATGGAACTTCCAAAGGGTCCTTCACACCCTTGCTGCAACTCAAGAAGTTCCCTGACATACCCGTCTCCACTCGAGAGGAAGCACGAGATTCCCGCCCACATCTAGAGGAGCCCCGTTTCCGCCTCCTAGCTCGAGAGGAGGGATCCTTTCCCTGTGTTCTCGGGAAAGAATTCCCGGCGTTCCCGTCGCACCTCAAGAGGAGGCCATCTCCACAGGAAAGGCGAGCGGAACTCCAGGGTGTGCCACCAATCTGATAGTCCCCCAGAGGTCTCAGTCCATTCCAGGGAAACCTGTATTCCCTGCACTGCCTCGAATTTCAAGCCGAGGATCGACTCACACCACGTTGGCACGTGGGACAGCCCTGTGGAAAAGCCTCGTGGGAAAGCCTTGTGGAAAAGACTCGAGGAAAAGCCACTGATTCCTTGATCCACTCGACTGGAAATATGACACTGCTGCCCCATCTCGGGAGGAAAGCGCACTTGCATGCCCCCAAACGAGACGAGGACTGACTCCCCTAGGGAGACTCCAAAAGTACCCCAAAATCCATGTCAGCACTGGAGAGGAATGCTCAGGTTCCGGCACCGACTCTACACAGGGTCTTAGGCCCCGGCATCGACGGGAGAGGAGGCCCTAGAGGCCCCCGAATTACTCGCATGGGGACTGGCCTTTCCTGAGGCCACCAGAGCGGGTCCCTGAGGTCCCCGTCGTAAGTCGAGAGCGCCTGCCATAACTCGAGAAAATTCAGGAAGTACTCCCCTCCAGGCGAGATGAGGCCCATTTCCCAGAGGCGTCTCGAGGCTAATCACACCTAACCTATGGAACTTCCAAAGGGTCCTTCACACCCTTGCTGCAACTCAAGAAGTTCCCTGACATACCCGTCTCCACTCGAGAGGAAGCACGAGATTCCGCCCACATCTAGAGGAGCCCCGTTTCCGCCTCCTAGCTCGAGAGGAGGGATCCTTTCCCTGTGTTCTCGGGAAAGAATTCCCGGCGTTCCCGTCGCATTTCAAGAGGAGGCCCTCTCCACAGGAAAGGCGAGCGGAACTCCAGGGTGTGCCACCAATCTGATAGTCCCCGAGAGGTCTCAGTCCATTCCAGGGAAACCTGTATTCCCTGCACTGCCTCGAGTTTCAAGCCGAGGATCGACTCACACCACGTTGGCACGTGGGACAGCCCTGTGGGAAAGCCTCGTGGGAAAGCCTTGTGGAAAAGACTCGAGGAAAAGCCACTGATTCCTTGATCCACTCGACGGGAAACATGACACTGCTGCCCCATCTCGGGAGGAAAGCGCACTTGCATGCCCCCAAACGAGACGAGGACTGACTCCCCTAGGGAGACTCCAAAAGTACCCCAAAATCCATATCAGCACTGGAGAGGAATGCTCAGGTTCTGGCACCGACTCTACACAAGGTCTTAGGCCCCCGGTATCGACGGGAGAGGAGGCCATAGAGGCCCCCGAATTACTCGCATGGGGACTGGCCTTTCCTGAGGCCACCAGAGCGGGTCCCTGATGTCCCCGTCGTAAGTCGAGAGCACCTGTCGCAACTCGAGAAAATCCAGGAGGTTCGCCCCTCCAGGCGAGATGAGGCCCATTTCCGCTGAGGCGCCACGAGGCTAATCACACCTAACCTCTGGAACTTCCAAAGGGTCCTTCACACCCTTGCTGTAACTCAACAAGTTCCCCGATATACCCGTCTCCACTCGAGAGGAAGTATTAGAGTCCCGCCCACATCCAGAGGAGCCCCGTTTCCGCCTCCTAGCTCGAGAGGAGGGATCCTTTCCCTGCGTGGTCGGGAAAGAATTCCCGGCGTTCCCGTCGCATCTCAAGAGGAGGCGCTCTCCACAGGATAGGCGAGAGGAACTCCAGGGTCGTGCCACCATTCCCAGAGTCCCCCAGATGTCTCAGTCCATTCCAGGGATACTGTTTTCCCTGCACTGTCTCGACTTTCAAGCCGAGGGTCGATTCACAGCACGGTGGCACGTGGGACAGCCTTGTGGGAAAGCCTCATGGGAAAGCCTCGTGGGAAAGCCTCTAGGGAAAGCAACAGATCTCTTGATCCACGCGAAGGGAATCGTGACACTGCTGCTACACCTCGGGAGGAAAGCGCACGTCCCTGCCCCCACTCGAGACGAGGACTGACTCCCCTGGGGAGACTCCAGAAGTAACCCAGGATCCATGTCTGCACTGGAGAGGAATGCTCAGGTTCCGGCACCGACTCCATACAAGATCTTAGGCCCTGGCATCGACAGGAGAGGAATCCCGAGAGGCCCCCAGGCAACTCGCATGGGGACTGGGCTTTCCTGAGGTCACCAGAGCGGGTCCCTGAGGTCCTCGTCGTAAGTCGAGAGCACCTGCTGCAACTCGAGAAAATCCAGGAGGTTCTCCCCTCCAGGCGAGAAGAGGCCCATTTCCGCTGAGGCGTCTCGAGGCTAATCACACCTAACCTCTGGAGCTTCCAAAAGGTCCTTCACACCCTTGCTGCAACTCAGGAAGTTTCCCGACATATCCGTCTCCACTCGAGAGGAAGGAGGAGAGTTCTTCCCACATCCAGAGGAGCCCCGTTTTCCGCCTCCTAGCTCGAGAGGAGGGATCCTTTCCCTGCGTGTACGGGAAAGAATTCCTGGCGTTCCCGTCGCATCACAAGAGGAGACGCTCTCCACAGGAAAGGCGAGAGGAACTCCAGGGTCGTGACACCATTCCCAGAGTCCCCCAGATGTCTCAGTCCATTCCAGGGAAACCTGTTTTCCCTGCACTGCCTCGACTTTAAAGCCGAGGATAGACTCACACCACGGTGGCATCGTGGGACAGCCCTGTGAGAAAGCCTCTTGGGAAAGCCACAGTAACCTTGATCCACGCGAAGGGAAGCGTGACACTGCTGCTACAGCTCGGGAGGAAAGCTCACGTGCATGCCCCCACTCGAGACGAGGACTGACTCCACTGGGGAGACTCCAGGAGTTCACCAAGATACATGTCGGCACTGCAGAGGAATCCTCAGTTTCCAGCACCGACTCCACACAAGGTCTTAGGCCCCGGCATTAACGGGAGAGGAATCCCAAGAGGCCCCCGGGCAACTCGCATGGGGACTGGCCTTTCCTGAGGCGACCAGAGCGGGTCCCTGAGGTCCCCGTCGTTAGTCGAGAGCACCTGCCGCAACTCCAGAAAATCCAGGAGGTTCTCCCCTCCAGGCGAGATGAGGCCCATTTCCGCTGAGGTGTCTCGAGGCTAATCACACCTAAACTCTGGAACTTCCAAAGGTTCCTTCACACCCTTGCTTCAACTCAAGAAGTTCCCCGACATACCCGTCGCCACTCGAGAGGAAGCACGAAGGTCCCACCCACATCCAGAGCAGTCCCGCTTCCGCCTCCTAGCTCGAGAGGAGGGATCCTTTCCCTGCGTGGTCGGGACAGAATTCCCGGCGTTCCCGTCGCATCTCAAGAGGAGTCGCTTTCCACAGGAAAGGCGAGAGGAACTTCAGAGTCGTACCACCATTCTCAGAGTCCCCCAGATGTCTCACTCCATTCCAGGGAAACCTGTTTTCCCTGCACTGCCTCGACTTTGAAGCCGAGGATCCACTCACACCACAGTGGCACGTGGGACAGCCCTGTGGGAAAGCCTCGTGGGAAAGCCTCGTGGGAAAGCTCGAGGGAATGCCACAGATCCCTTGATCCACCGAGAACGGTAGCGTGACACTGCTGCTACAGCTAGGGAGGAAAGCGCACGTGCATGCCCCCACTCGAGACGAGGACTGACTCCCCTGGGGAGACTCCAGAAATACCCCAAGATGCATGTCAGCACTGGAGAGGAAACCTCAGGTTCAGGCACCGATTTCACACAAGATCTTAGGGCCCAGGCATCTAAGGGAGAGGAGTCCCGAGGAGGCCCCGAGCAACTCGCATGGGGACTGGCCTTTCCTGAGGCCACCAGAGCGGGTCCCTGAGGTCCCCGTCGTAAGTCGAGAGCACCTGCCGCAACTCGAGAAAATCCAGGAGGTTCTCCCCTCCAGGCGAGATGAAGACCATTTCCGCTGAGGCTTCTCGAGGCTAATCACACCTAACCTCTGGAACTTACAAAGGGTCCTTCACACCCTTGCTGCAACTCAAGAAGTTCCCCGACTTACCCGGCCTCCACTCGAAAGGAAGCACGAGAGTCCCGCCACATCCAGAGGAGACCCGTTTCTGCCTCCTAGCTGGAGAGGAGGCGATCCTTTCCCTGCCGCGGTCGGGAAAGAATTCCCGGGCGTTCCGTCGCATCTCAAGAGGAGGCGCTCTCCACAGGAAAGGCGGAGAGGGACTCCAGGGTCGTGCCACCATTCCCACAGTCCCCCAAATGCTCAGTCCATAACAGGGAAACCAGTTTCCCAGCACTGCCTCGACTTTCAAGCCAAGGACGACTCACAACACGGTGGCACGTGGGACAGCCCAGTGGGTAAACGTCGTGGAAAGCCTCGTGGCAATGCCTCATGGGAAAGCCTCCACGGAAAAGCCACAGATTCCTGGATCCACGCGAAGGGAAGCGTGACACTGCTGCTACAGCTCGGGAGGAAATTGCACGTACATGCATCCACTAGGGACGAGGACTGACTAACCGGGGAGACTCCAGAAGTACCCCCAAGGTCCATGTAAGCACTGGAGAGGTTTTCTCAGGTTTCGGCACCGAATCCACACAAGGTATAAGGCGCCGGCATCGGACGGAGAGGGAATCCCGAGAGGCTCCCGAGCAACTCGCATGGTGACTGGCCTTTCCTGAGGCCACCAGAGCGGGTCCCTGAGGACCCCGTCTTAAGTCCACAGCACCTGCCGCAACTCGAGAAAATTCAGGAGGTTCTTCCCTTCAGGCGACATGAGGCCCATTTGTGCTGAGGCGTCTGGAGACTAATCACACCTAACCCTCTGGAACTTCCATAGGGTCTTTCACACCCTTGCTGCAACTCAAGAAGTTCCTCGACATACCCGTTTCCCCTCGAGAGGAAGCACGAGAGTCCCGCCCACATCCAGAGGAGCCCCGTTTCCGCCTCATAGTTCCAGAGGAGGGATCCTTTCCCTAGGTGGTCGGGTAAGTATTCCTGGCGTTCCCGTCGCATCTCAAGAGGAGGCGCTCTCCACAGGAAAGGCGAGAGGAACTCCAGGTCGTGCCACCATTCCCAGAGTCCCCCAGATGCTCAGTCCAAGCCAGGGAAACCAGTTTTCCCTGCACTGCCTCGACTTTCAAGCCGAGATCGACTCATACAACGGTGGCACGTGAGACAGCCCTGTGGGAAAGCCTCGTGGGAAAGCCTCATGGGAAAACCTCGAGGCAAACCCCTGAACCCTGATCCACAAGAAGGGAAGCGTGACACTCCTGCTACAGCTCGGGAGCGCACGTGCATGCCCCACTCGAGACGAGGACTGACTCCCCTGGGAGACTCCAGAAGTACCCCAAGATCCATGTCAGCATTGGAGAGGAATCCTCAGGTTCCAGCACCGACTCCACACAAGATCTTAGCCCCGGCATCGAGGAAGAGGAATCCCGAGAGGCCCCGAGCAACTCCATGGGGACTGGCCTTTTCATGAGGCCACCAGCGCGGGTCCATCAGGTCCCCTTCGTAAGTCGAGAGCACCTGCCGAAACTTTGAGAAAATTCAGGAGGTTCTCCCCCCTAGGTGAGATGAGGCCCATTTCTGCTGAGGCGTCTCGAGGCTAATCACACCAAAGCTCTGGAACTTCCAAAGGGTCCTTCACACCCTTGCTGCAACTCAAGAAGTTCCCCAACATAACCGTCTCCACTCGAGAGGAAGCACGAGAGTTCCCGCCCACATCCAGAGGAGCACCGTTTCCGCCTCCTAGCTCCAGAGGTGGGATCCTTTCGCTGCATGGTCGGGAAAGAATTCCGGCGTTCCCGTCGCATCTCAAGAGGAGACGCTCTCCACAGAAAGGCCGAGAGTAAAC
>NW_017194658.1:0-20682 GCF_001704415.2 Capra hircus
CTGGCGACTTGAGAATGCTTTCATATGATCAATGGAATTATATGACAGCATTTGACCAGGACATATCAGATTTTCACGGATGTCAGATAATTTCTAGATATATCTATATTAGGAACTGAAGAATCTTTGAACCTAGGAAAGAAAACAACAGTCTCAAAGGCCCTTGCTGAATCATCTATCAGCAAGGAATGTCTTTGCAAGGATCGCAAAAGTGAAGGGAAAATACACCGACCTGCCTCTGCAACTTTGGTCCTCTGAGCAGATCTGGAGGTCTCCCTTTGTATAAGCTAACCTGTTCCTTCCAAATAGAGGTTTGCAACACAAAACAAGTGGCCGCCTATTCTTCCCCGAAGGAGGCTCTCTTTCCCCACATCCTGCGAACTCCCTTTCCCAGCCTCCTGGAAAAGCGCTTCTTGCAGTTCCTTTCAGAAAATCCTATGGACGGAGAAGCCTGGTAGGCTGCAGTCCGTGGGTCGCTGAGGGTCGGACGCGACTGAGCGACTGCACTTTCATTTTCACTTTCATGCATTGGAGAAGGCAATGGCAACCCACTTACTGTTCTTGCCTGGAGAATCCCAGGGACGGGGGAGCCTAGTGGGCTACCGTCTATGGCGTCGCACAGAGTCGAACACGACTGAAGCAACTTAGCAGCAGCAGCAGCAGCAGTTCCTTTCTTAGGGGCAGTTATCCCTGAGATTGGGACCTGGAAAGGCAGAGCCACCTCCACACACACGTCTTTTCTGTCCCCTTTCCTCTGGAGGAGAGCTCTAGTGAGCCTAGGTCTGTCAGGAAAATTCTTGGCTTTGACGGGATCCCACCCAGTGTGTGAACCTGCATACCCGACCTAGGGGCCACAGGCACCTGTTTTGCTCGAGTGGGTCCTGGAGGGGTGCAGCATAGCAAGAGCTTAAAAATCCATCCAATTTGTTTTTTTTTTTTTTTACCTCGGAGAGAACGAGTTTGCTCCACCTCCACCCTTTGGCAGTGTGGAGGGAAGAGGTCACCACCCTCTCCCAAAGGGGACATAGGGCCTACCAGGAGAGAAAGGCCCCTTGAGGAGCTGAGCCCAGGTAGGCAGCCAGTGATGTCAAGCACACTCCCGCTGCTTGCTTCTTCATGGGCACTCCCACGATCTGCTAGGAATGTCTTTGCAAGGATCTCAAAGGGAAGGGGAGATACATGGCCCTGTCTCTGGAACTTCAGTCCTCTGAGCAGATCTGGAGGTCTTGAGATGTATAAGCAAACCTGTTCCTTCCAAATAGAGGCTTGCAAACACACCCCCGGTGGTTGCCTCTTCTTCCCCGAAGAAGTCTTTCTTTCCCCACATGCTGCGAACTCCCTGTCCCAACGTCCAAGAATAGCGCTTCTTGCCATTCCTTTCTTAGAGGCAGTTATCCCTGAGCTTGGGGCCGTAGGGAGTAGCCCCACACTCACAGGGAAAGGCAAAGACTCCTCCATACATCTCCTCTATCCCTTTGCTCTGGAGGAGAGCTCTAGTGAGCCTAGGTCTTTCAGGAAAATTTTTGGCTTGGACAGGATCTCACCCTGTTTGTGAACCTGCATACCCAACCAGGGGCCACAGAGCACCTGTTTCAGTAAAGTGGGCCCTGAAAGGGTGCAGCCTAGCAAGAGCTTGAAAATCCAATCAATTGCTGTTTTGTACCTCTGACAGAGCAAGCTTGGCTCCACCCTTTGGCAGTGAGGAGAAAAGAGGCATGACACCCTCCCCAAGGGGACATGGGGCCTACTTCGAGAGGAAAGGCCCCTTGTGGAGCTGAGGCCAGGAAGGCACACAGTCGTGTCAAACACACTCCCACTGCTTGCTTCTTCAGGGGCACTCCCGCTATCAGCTAGGAATGTCTTTGCAATGATCACAAAGGGAAGGGGAGATACAGGGCCCTGCTTCTGGACCTCCGGTGCTCTGAGCAAATCTCGAGGTCTCCCGTTTGTTGGTCAAGGTCAAGGTCAAGTTCAAGTTCAAGGTCAAGTTCAAGTTCAAGGTCAAGTTTCAAGTTCCAAGCTCAAGATCAAGTTGAAGTTCAAGTTCAAGGTCAACTTCAAGTTCAAGGTCAAGGTCAAGTTCAGGGTCAAGTTCAAGGTCAAAGGTCAAGTGTCAAGTTCAAAGTGAAGTTCAAGGTCAAGGACAAGTTCAAGTTTAAGTTCAAGGTCAAGTTCAAGTTCAAGTCAAGGTCAAGTTCAAGTTCAATGTCAAGGTCAAGATTAAGTTCAAGTTCAAAGTCAAGTTCAAGTCAAGTTCAAGTTCAAGTTCAAAGTCAAGTTCAAGTTCAAGTTCAAAGTCAAGTTCAAGGTCAAGTTCAAGTTGAAGGTTGAAGTTCAAGTTCAAGGTCAAGGTCAAGTTCAAGTTCAAGGTCAAGGTCAAGCCAAGTTCAAGTTCAAGTTCAAGGTCAAGGTCAAGTTCAAGTTCAAGTTCAAGGGCAGGGCAAGGTCAAGCCCAAGACCAAGGCAGGGCAACGGCAACGCCAAGGGCAAGGCCAAGGCCCAGGCCAAGGCAAAGGCCAAGGCCACCAAAGCGACGCCCAAACCCCGTAACGCCTGACAAAAGGCAGAAGCCACTAGGCCCCTGTGCAGAGGAAGCCACTGAAGGCAGCAAGGCCACAGAGCTCCCCGACTCCCATTCCCACATGAAGATGTGAGGATAAAGGGCCTCATCCCAGCACAGCACCCGCTCCCACCACCCCGCAACCCCGGCCCCCGCCCCCCGCAGCACGCCCCCTGAAACAACACTGTCTTCCCAGAAAAGAGAACGGAGAAGCCATGTGTGTGCCAAAGGAGCAAGATGAACGAACGATGCCACGCCCTCCGAATTTGGGCACACCTGACGCCTCGGAAACCCGGGCCTGGCCGATGGGTCCCAGCCGTTCTCGGGTGGGAGGGGGGTCAACACATTGGCCGAGAGCCCTTGCCCAGGCCACCCACAAATCCCCTGAGATGTGATCCGACCACAGGGACCGGAGGGCAAACGTACCGCTTGAGGTGCTGGAGGAGCCGAACCAAGCCATGGTGGGAGAGGCACACGGGCACGCTGCAGACTGCTGGCCGAGTGGGCGGGGACCCAGCAGCTTAGGACTCTGGAGAACGGGAGGCGTCTCCGCCACCACTGACGTCAATAGGGTTTGGGTGGGTAGATGGAGGGGGCCGCCCCTGGCCTCTTTCCAAGCAGAGACCCTGGACGGAGTCCCGTGGAGCGAGTGGGCTTTTCCCGGGCACGGCTGTGCCCTGGACCGCCAAGATCCCCGTTGGGGTGGGCGGGCAGTTCGGGGCTTTGGTTTGTGGCCCTCCCTCGCAGCGGGGGGTGGGTTCAACCCCGAGTGGATCAATCAGGGGCCCTCAGCAGTGCCAAGGGAACTCACCGCCCAGGAAACGCCCCTAGGTCCCTTTGAATTGGCCACCAACGCCCCCTTTCCCAGCCTGCCTTGCTCTGAGATTTCCCGTCCTTTTCACATTCCACAGGTCCCTGGTCCTCGACTGTCCCCCGCTGGCTCCTCCGAGGCATTCCGGGACATCAGACGCTCTCTCCAGCGCCTCCACCTAGATCCCTCGCTGTCCTCGCCTCCGTTTCCCCCATGCCCCCTCCCCAACTCCTCCGTGGGCTCTTGGCATCCTTTCCCTACAGCAGTCCAGAGTGCCACCCCGAGGGCTTTGAGTTGCCTGGAGCCCAAGGCTCCGGCCAGAGACCTGAGGGGCCAGCGTCTGGACTGGCAGCTAATGCCATTTGGGGCTTTTCTCACGTGGAGCCTGAGGCCCGCACCTCCGCGGGCAACCCCCAGCGCGAGTGCCTTGGAGATACCCGCCCAAGGGGACAGTGTATCCCCTACTGTGGGGAAGGAGGTTCCTGTTTTCGCTGCACTGGTTCGACTTTCACGCCGAGGATCGACTCACACCATGGTGGCAAGTGGAATAGCCCTGTGGGAAAGCCTCATGGGAAAGACTCCAGGGAGAGCCACAGATTCCTTGATCCACGAGAAGGGAAGCGTGACACTGCTGCTACCGCTCGGGAGGAAAGCGCACGTGCATGACCCCACTCGAGCCGAGTACTGACGCAAGCTTGGGAGACTCCAGAAGTACGCCAAGATCCATGTCAGCACTGCAGAGGAATCCTCAGGTCCGGTCCCGACTCCACACAAGGTCTTAGGCCCCGGCATCGACGGGAGAGGAAAACTGAGAGGCCCCCTAGCACCTCGCATGGGGACTGGCCTTTCCTGAGGTCACCAGAGCGGGTCCCTGAGGTCTCCGTCGTAACTCGAGAGCACCTGCCGCAACTCGAGAAAATCCAGGAGGTTCTCCCATCCAGGCGAGATGAGGCCCATTTCCGCTGAGGCGTCTCGAGGCTAATCACACCTAACCTCTGGAACTTCCAAAGGGTCCTTCACACCCTTGCTGCAAGTCAAGAAGTTCTCCGACATACCCATATCCACTCGAGAGGAAGGACGAGGGTCCCGCCCATATCCAGCTGAGCCCCGTTTCCGCCTCGTAGCTCGAGAAGAGGGATCCTTTCCCTTCGTCGTCGGGAAAGAATTCCCGGCCTTCCCGTCGCATCTCAAGAGGAGGCGCTCTCAACAGGAAAGACGAGAGGAACTTCAGGGCCTTGCCAGCATTCCAAGAGTCCCCCAGATGTCTAAGTCCATTCCAGAAGAAACTGTTTTCCCTGCACTGCCTCGACGTTCACACCGAGGATCGACTCACACCACTGTGGCACGTGGGACAGCCCTGTTGGAAAGCCTCGTGGGAAAGCCTCAATGGAAAGCGACAGATCCCTTGATCCACACGTCGGCAAGCGTGACACTGCTGCTGCAGGTCGTGAGGAAATGGCAGGTGCATGCCCCCACACGAGATGAGGACTGACTCCCCTGGTGAGACTCCAGAAGTACCCCAAGATCCATGTCAGCACTGGAGAGGCATCCTCAGGGTCTGGCCCCGACTCCACACAAGGTCTTAGGCACCGGCATCGATGGGAGAGGAATCCCTAGAGGCCCCCTGGTAACTTACATGGGGACTGGACTTTCCTGAGGCCACCAGAGCGGGTCCCTGAGGACCCGTCGTAACTCGAGAGCACCTGCCGCAACTGGGTAAAATCCAGGAGGTTCTCCCCTCCAGGCGGGATGAGGCCCATTTCCTCTGAGGTGTCTGGAGGCTCATCACACCTAACCTCTGGAAATTAAAAAGGGTCCTTGCTGCAACTCAAGAAGTTCCCCGACATACCCGTCTCCACACAAGAGGAAGCACGGGGGTCCCGCCCACATTCAGAGGAACCCCGTTTCCAAGATGAAGGATCCTATCCTGCTTAGTCAGGAAAGATTTTTTGGCGTTTCCATGGCATCTCAAGAGCAAGGGTTCTCAATAGGAAAGGCAAGAGGAACTCCAGGGTCGTGCCACCATTTCAAGAGTCCCCCAGGATGTCTCAGTCCATTTCAGAGGAACCCGTTTTCCCAGCACTGCCTCGAATTTCACGCCGAGGATCCACTCACACCATGGTGGCATGTGGGACAGCCCTGTGAGAAAGCCTCGAGGGAAAGCCACAGATCCCTTGATCCCCGCGACGGGAAGCGTGACACATCTGCTACACTGTCCCTGAGGTCACGGTCGTATGTCGAGAGTACCTGCCGCAACTCGAGAAAATCCAGGAGGTTCTCTGCTCCAGTCGAGATGAGGCCCATTTTCTCTGCGGCGTCTCGAGAGTAATCACACCTAAACTCTGGAACTTCCAAAGTGTCCTAAACACCCTTGCTAAAACTCAAGAAGTTCCCCGACATACCCGTCTCCACTCCAGAGGAAGCACGAGGGTCCGGCCACCGCCAGAGGAGCTCCGTTTCCGCCTCCAAGCTCGAGATGAGGGATCCTTCCCTGCTTCCTCGGGAAAGAATTCCCGACGTTTCGACGCATCTCAAGAGGAGGCGCGCTGCACAGGAAAGGCGAGAGGAACTCATGGGTCGTGCCACCATTCCAAGAGTCCCCCAGATGTCTCAGTCCATTCCAGAGGATCCTGTTTTCCCTGCACTGCTTCGACTTTCACGCCGAGGATCGACTCACACCACGGTGGTACGTGTGACAACCCTGTGGGAAAGCCTCGTGGGAAAGCCTCGAGGGAAAGCCACAGATCCCTTAATCCACGCGACGGAAAGCGTGACACTGCTGCTACAGCACGGCAGGAAAGCGCACGTGCATGCCCCTACTCGACACGAGAACTGACTCCCCTGGTGAGAATCCAGAAATACCCCAAGATGCATGTCAGCCCTGGAGAGGAATCCTCAGGTTCCAGCCCGACTCCACACAAGGTCTTAGGCCCTGGCATCGACGGGAGAGGAATAGCGACAGGACCTCTAGCAACTCGCATGGGGACTGGCCTTTCCTGAGGTCACCAGAGCGGGTCCATGAGGTCCCCGTCGTAAGTCGAGAGCACCTGCCGCAACTCGGTAAAATCCAGGAGGTTCTCCCCTGCAGGTGAGATGAGGCCCGTTTCCACTGAGGTGTCTCGAGGCTAATCACACGTGAACTCTGGAACTTCTAAAGAGTCTTTCACAGTCATGCTGCAACTCAAGAAGTTCCCCGACATACCCGTCTCCACTCAAGAGGAAGCACGAGGGTCCCGGCCACATCCAGAGGAGCTCCGTTTCCGGCTCGTAGCTCGAGATGAGGGATCCTTTCCCTACTTGGTCGGGAAAGAATTCCTGGCATTCCCATCGCATCTCAAGAGGAGGCGCTCTAAACAGTAAAGGTGAGAGGAACTCCAGGTCGTGCCATCATTCCCAGAGTCCCCCGGATGTCTCAGTCAATTCCAGGGAAACCTGTTTTCCCCTGCACTGCCTCGACTTTCAATCCGAGGATAGAGTCACACCACGGTGGCACGTGGGACAGCCCTGTGGGAAAGCCTCGAGAGAAAGCCTCGTGGGAAAGCCTCGAGGGAAATCCACAGATGCCTTGATCCAC
This sequence comes from Capra hircus, assembly GCF_001704415.2. Taxonomy (NCBI): domain Eukaryota; kingdom Metazoa; phylum Chordata; class Mammalia; order Artiodactyla; family Bovidae; genus Capra; species Capra hircus. The sequence goes on from NW_017194658.1 coordinate 6,946, forward strand.
TCGAAGGGAAGCTTGAAAATGCTGCTACAGCTCGGGAGGAAAGCGAACGTGCATGCCCCCACTCAAGACGAGATCTGACTCCCCTGGGGAGACTCCAGAAGTACCCCAAGATCCATGTCAGCACTGGAGAGGAATCCTCAGGTTCCGGGACTGACTCCACACAAGGTCTTAGGCCCGGGCATCGACGGGAGAGGAATCCCGAGAGACCACCGAGCATCACGAATGGGGACTGGCCTTTCCTGAGGCCACCAGAGCGGGTTCCTGAGGTCCCCGTCGTAAGTCGAGAGCACCTGCCGTAACTCGAGAAAATCCAGGAGGTTCTCCCCTCCAGGCGAGATGAGGCCCATTTCCTCTGAGGCGTCTCGAGGCTAATCACACCTAACCTCTGGAACTTTCCTATGGGTCCTTCACACCCTTGCTGCAACTCAAGAAGATCCCCAAAATACCCGTCTCCACTCGAGAGGAAGCACGAGAGTCCCGCCCACATCCAGAGGAACCCCGTTTCCGCCTCCTAGCTCGAGAGTAGGGATCCTTTCCCTGCCTGTTCAGGAAAGAATTCCCGGCGTTCCCGACGCATCTCAAGAGGAGGCACTCTCCACAGGAAAGGGGAGAGGAACTCCAGGGTCGTGCCACCATTCCCAGAGTCCCCCAGATGTCTCAATTCCATTCCAGGGAAACCTGTTTTTCCCTGCACTGCCTCAACTTTCAAGCCGAGGATCGACTCCACACCACGGTGGCACGTGGGACAGCCCTGTGGGAAAGCCTGGTGGGAAAGCCTCGAGGGAAAGCCACAGATCCCTTGATCCACGCGAAGGGAAGCGTGACACTGCTGCTACAGCTCGGGAGGAAAGCGCACGTGCATGCCCCCACTCGCGACGAAGACTGACTCCCCTGGGGAGACTTCAGAAGTACCCCAAGATCCATGTCAGCACTGGAGAGGATTCCTCAGGTTCCGGCACTGACTCCACACAAGGTCTTATGCCGGGGTCCAGCCCCGGTGGATCCAGGGAATTCGAAAGGGTGGTCGGCGTTGGCGTGGAAAGACTTGTTTATTTATTAATGTAAGATTAGATTAGGAAACTATAGTGTAGTAAGAAGATTAAGTGGAGGAAGAGGGCTGAATAGCTTGGTTTACGCGGAAGGCCAATAAAATTCCAGACAAGGAATTTGCACCACCTACGTTGGGCCACCGGCGCCCGCTTGAATATCTAAGGGTGCCTCGCCTTAAGCTCCCTTTCGTGCGGGTCTTAACAGCCGGGGCAAGTAAGTAGACCTGGCGAGCCTCCGCACTCCAGGTGGAGATTCAGCCTGAAGTTAAAGTAAAGAGCAGAGAGAAGGAAAGGTAGAGAAGAAGAAAGAGAGAGAAAGACACGGGGGGAGCCAGAGTCCCAAGAAACCAGGCTGAGAGACTAGTTCGAGAAGCTGGTCCGAGAAACTGGCCCCCGGCCCCTGGCCTCCTCCTTTATTGTTCAGAAGGCCTTTTATACTTTTGATAAAACATGGAGATCAATGGATAACACAAAATTATGTAGCGTTCACAACCCAGATTCTTTCTGTATATCATTTTGTATACAAAAGGTCTCAGGTGATTTACATTATCTTCTGGCCAAGAGGCTTGTTAACACTTTTTGGCTCTCTTCCTTAATGAATGTTAATTTTGTTTCCCCTGAAGTGTTTTCTTTAATCTGCATCTCCTTAAAGCCATTAAAGTTACATCTCTATAGAACAAAGGTGCAGTGGGTTATAACAAAGAAGGTACTTAACTCAAAGATCTAATGTTGCTAATACCAGGTCTACTACTTGTTTTTCTATATACCAACTATATCTAAAAATAAAGGATATGAAAATTTGGCAGCAAGCATTGACCGCAAAAAATGAAACTTTTAATCAGTCCTATTCTAAAGATTTTGACTCCTCTGAAGCTCCTGCATTCCTAGGATGTTTTAAGCTTCCTGTGCCTCCTGCGGTCAGGAGGCCTCAAACAATCACAAGCGCAGCTGTACGAGTCCTACAGGCAGGCTAGAAAGCCATCAGAGGGTTTTTGGATTGAAACACTCTTTCAAATGCAGAAGACTAACGGCCTGAATTGACTTTTTCCAGAAAAGGTCAGAAGAGTGAAAAAGCAGAGCACAAAAACCGGCAGATTTTTGTTGGGGTACATGCTTAAAAATTTCCAGAGGGGTTCCTGAAGTCTGAGCACGCCTTGCTTATGTCAGCTTCCTTCCTCATAAACTTTTCACGGGCGGGCTTCCTCACACTGGGCTCCCGGCAGGCTTAGGCCCCGGCATCGACAGGGAGAGGAATCCCGAGAGGCCCCCGAGCAACTCGCATGGGGACTGGCCTTTCCTGAGGCCACCAGAGTCGGGTCCCTGAGGTCCCCGTCATAAGTCGAGAGGCACCTGCCGCTACTCGAGAAAATCCAGGAGGTTCTCCCCTCCAGGCGAGATGAGGCCCATTTCCGCTGAGGCGTCTCGGAGGCTAATCACACCTAACCTCTGGAACTTCCAAAGGGTCCTTCACACCCTTGCTGCAACTCAAGAAGTTCCCCGACATACCCGTCTCCACTCGAGAGGAAGCACGAGAGTCCCGCCCTCATCCAGAGGAGCCCCGTTTCCGCCTCCTAGCCTGAGAGGAGGGATCCTTTCCCTGCGTGGTCTGGGAAAGAATTCCCGGACGTTCCCGTCGCATCTCAAAAGGAGGCGCTCTCCACAGGAAATGGCGAGAGGAACTCCTGGGTCGAGCCACATTCCCAGAAACCCCCAGATGTCTCAGGTCCATTCCAGGGAAAACCTGTTTTCCCTGCACTGCCGTCGACTTTCAAGCCGAGGATCTGACTCTACACCACGGTGGCACGTGGGACAGCCCTGTGGGATAGCCTCGTGGGAAAGCCTCGTGGGAAAGCCTCTTGAAAAGCCACAGATCCCTTGATCCAGGCGAATGGAAGCGCGGACACTGCTGCTATAGCTCGGGAGGAAAGCGCACGTGCATGCCCCCACTCGAGACGAGGACTGACTCCACTGGGAGACTCCAGAAGTACCCCAAGATCCATGTCAGCACTGGAGAGGAATCCTCAGGTTCCGGCACCGTACTCCACAAAAGATATTAGGCCCCAGGCATCGACGGGAGAGGAATCCCGAGAGGCCCGCGAGCTACTCGCATGGGGACTGGCCTTTCCTGAGGCCACCAGAGCGGGTCCCTGAGGTCCCCCGTCGTAAGTCGAGAGCACCTGCCGCAACTCGAGAAAATCCAGGAGGTTCTCCCTCCAGGCGAGATGAGACCCATTTCCGCTGAGGCATATCGAGGCTAATCACACCTAAACTCTGGAACTTCAAAAGGGTCCTTCACATCCTTGCTGCCAACTCAAGAACGTTCCCCGACATACCCGTCTCCACTCGAGAGGAAGCACGAGAGTCCCACCCATATCCACAGGAGCCCCGTTTCCGGCCTCCTAGCTCGGAGAGGAGGGATACTTTCCCTGCGTGCTCGGGAAAGAATTCCCGGCGTTTCCGTCGCAATCTCAAGAGGAGGGCGCTCTCCACAGGAAAGGCCGAGAGGAACTCCAGGGTCGTGCCACCATTCCCAGAGTCCCCCAGATGTCTGCAGTACCATTCCAGGGAAACCTGTTTTCCCTGCACTGCCTCGAACTTTCAAGCCGAGGATCGACACACACCACGGTGCAACGTAGGACAGCCCTGTGGGAAAGGCTCTTGGGCAAGCCTCGTGGGAAAGCCTCGAGGGAAAGCCACAGATCCCTTGATCCATGCGAAGGGAAGCGTGACACTGCTGCTACAGCTCGGGAGGAAAGCGCAACGTGCATTCCCCACTCGAGACGGAGGACTGACTCCCACTGGGGAGACTCCAGAAGTACCCCAAGATCCATGTCAGCATTGGAGAGGAATCTCAGGTTCCGGCACCAATCCACAAAAGGTCTTAGGCCCAGGCATCGACTGGAGAGGAATCCCGAGAGGCCCGCCGAGCATACTCGCATGGGGACTGGCCTTTCCTGAGGCCACCAGAGCGGGTCCCTGAGGTCCGCGTCGTAAGTCGAGAGCACCTGCCGCAACTCGAGAGAAAATCGCAGGAGGTTCTCCCCTCCAGGCCGAGATGAGGCCCATTTCCGCTGAGGCGTCTCGAGGCTTAATCACACCTAACCTCTGGAACTTCCAAAGGGTTCTTCACACCCTTACTGCTACTCAAGAAGTTCCCCGACATACCCGTCTCCACTCGAGAGGAAGTACGAGAGTCCCGCCCACATCCAGAGGAGCCCCGTTTCCGCCTCCTAGCTCGAGAGGAGGGATCCTTTCCCTGCGTGGTCGGAGAAAGAATTCCGGCGTTCCCATCGCATTTCTCAGAGGAGGCGCTCTTCCACAGGAAAGGCTGAGAGGGACTCTAGGATCGTGGCATCATTCCCTGAGTCCCCCAGATGATCTCAGTCCATTGCAGGGAAACCTATTTTCCCTGCACTGCCTCGACTTACAAGCCGAGGATCGACTCACACCACGGTGGCACGTGGGACAGCCCTGTGGGAAAGCCTCGTGGGAAAGCCTCGTGGGAAATCCTCGTGGGAAAGCCTCGAGGGAAAGCCACAGATCCCTTGATCCACGCTAAGGGAACGTGACACTGCTGCTACAGCTCGGGAGGAAAAGCGCACGTGCATGCCCCCACTCGGAGGACGACTGACTCCCCTGGGGAGACTCCAAGAAGTACACCAAGATCCATGTCAGCACTGGAGAGGAATCCTCAGGTTCCGGCACCGACTCCTCACAAGACTTAGGCCCCGGCATCGACGGGAGAGGAAATCCCGAAGGCTCCCGAGCAACTCGCATGGGGACTGGCCTTTCCTGAGGCCACCAGAGGGGATCCCTGTTGTTCCCGTCGATAAGTCGAGAGCACATGCCGCAACTCGAGAAAATCCAGGAGGTTGCTCCCCTCCAGGCGAGATGAGGCCCATTTCTGGCTGAGGGGTCTCGAGGCTAATCACACCTAACCTCTGAAACTTCCAAAAGGGTCCTTCACGCCCTTGCTGCAACTCAAGAAGTTCCCCGACATACCCGTCTCCATTCGAGAGGAAGCACGAGAGTCCCGCCCACATCCAAGAGGAGCCACCTTTCTGCCTCATAGCTCGAGAGGAGGGATCCCTTTCCCTGCGTGGTCGGGAAAGAATTCCTGGCGTTTCCGTCGCATCTCAAGAGGAGGCTGCTTTCCACAGGAAAAGGCGAGAGGAACTCCAGGGTCGTGCCACCATTCCCAGAGTCCCCAGATGTCTCAGTCCATTGCATGGGAAAACTATTTTCCCTGCACTGTCCTCGACTTTCAAGCCGAGGATCGACTCACACCACAGTGACACGTGGGACAGACCTGTGGGAAAGCCTCGTGGGAAAGCCTCGTGGGAAAGGCCTCGTGGGAAAACCTCGAGGGAAAGCCACAGATTCCTTGATCCACGTCGAAGGGAAGCGTGACACTGCTGCTACAGCTCTGGAAGGAAAGCGCAACTGCATGCCCCCACTACGAGACGAGGACTGACTCCCCTGGGGGAGACTCCAGAAGTAACCCCAAGATCCATGTCAGCACTGGAGAGGAATCCTCAGGTTCCGGCACCGATTCCACACAAGGTCTTAGGCCCCGGCAATCGACGGGAGAGGAATGCCCGAGAGGCCCCCGAAACAAATCGCATAGGGGACTGGCCTTTCCTGAGGCCACCAGAGCAGGGTCCCTGTAGGTCCAGTGCGATAAGTCAAGAGCACCTGCCGCAACTCGAGAAAACACAGGAGGTTCTTCCCCTCCAGGCGAGATGAGGCCCATTTCCGCTGAGGAGTCTCGAGGCTAATCACACTCTAACCTCTGGAACTTCCAAAGGGTCCTTCACACCCTGGCTGCAACTCAAGAAGTTCCCCGACATACCCGTCTCCACTCGAGAGGAAGCACGAGAGTCCCGTCCACATCCAGAGGAGCCCCGTTTCCGCCTCCTAGACTCGAGAGGAGGGAGTCCTTCCCATGAGTGGTCGGGAAAGAATTCCCGGGCTTCCCGTCGCATCTCAAGAGGAGGGCACTCTCCACAGGAAAGGTGAGAGGAATTCCAGGGTCATGCCACCATTCCCAGAGTCCCCCAGATGTCTCCAGTCCATTCCAGGGAAACCTGTTCTCCCTGCACTGCCTCGACTTTCAAGCCGAGGATCGTCTCACACGCACAGGTGGCACGTGGGACAGCCTGTGGGAAAGCCTCGTGGGAAAAGTCTCATGGGAAAGCCTCGAGGGAAAGCCACAGATCCCTTGATCCACGTGAAGGGGAGCGTGACACTGCTGCTACAGTCTCGGGAGGAAAGCGCACGTGCATGCCCCACTCGAGACGAGGAATGACTCCCCTGGGGAGACTCCAGAAGTACCCCAAGATCCATGTCAGCACTGGAGAGGAATCCTCAGGTTCCAGCACCGACTCCAAAGCAAGGTCTTAGGCCCGGGCATCGACTGGGAGAGGAATCCCGAGATGGCCCGCCGTGCAACTCGCATGGGGACTGGCCTTTCCTGAGGGCCACCAGAGAGGGCTCCCTGAGGTCCCCGTCGTAAGTCGAGAGCACCTGCCAGCAACTCGAGAAAATCCAGGAGGTTCTCCCTTCCAGGCGAGATGAGGCCCAATTTCCGCTGAGGCGTCTCGAGGGCTAATCACACCTAACCTATGGAACTTCCAAGGAGTCCTTCAAACCCTTGCTGCAACTCAAGAATTTCCCCGACATACCCGTCTCGCAGTCGAGAGGAAGCACGAGAGTCCCACCACATCCAGAGGAGCCTCGTTTCCGCCTCATGAGCTCGAGAGGAGGGATCCTTTCACTGCGTGGTCGGGAAAGAATTCCCAGGCATTCCCTCGCATCTCAAGAGGAGGCGATCTCCACAGGAAAGGCGAGAGGAACTCCAGGGTCGTGCCACCATTCCCAGAGTCCCCCAGATGTCTCAGTCCATTCCAGGGAAACCTGTTTTCCCTGCACTGCCTCGACTTTCAAGCGAGGATCGACTCACACGACGTGACACGTGGGTCAGCCTGTGGGAAAAGCCTCGTGGGAAAGCCTCGTGGGAGGCCTCGATGGAAACCTCGAGGGAAAGCCACAGATCCTTGATCCACGCGAAGGGAAGCCGTGACACTGCTGCTACAGCTCTGGAAGGAAAGCGCAACGTGCATGCCCCCACTACGAGACGAGGACTGACTCCCCTGGGGAGACTCCAGAAGTACCCAAGATCCATGTCAGCACTGGAGAGGAATCCTCAGGTTCCAGGCACCGATTCCACACAAGGTCTTAGGCCCCGGCAATCGACGGGGAGAGGAATCCCGAGAGGCCCCCGAAGCAAACTCGCATAGGGGACTGGCCTTTCCTGAGGCCACCAAGAGCAGGTCCCTTGAGGTGCCCAGTCGTAAGTCGAAGAGCACCTGCCGCAACTCGAGAAATCCAGGAGGTTCTTCCCCATCCAGGCGAGATGGGGCCCATTTCCGCTGAGGAGTCTCGAGGCTAATCACACCTAACCTCTGGAACTTCCAAAGGGTCCTTCACACCCTGGCTGCAACTTCAAGAAGTTCCCCGACATACCCGTCTCCACTCGAGTGGAAGCACGAGAGTCCCGCCTCACATCCAGACGAGCCCCGTTTCCGCCTCCTAGCTCGAGAGGAGGGATCCTTTCCCTGCGTGGTCGGGAAAGAATTCCGCGCGTTCCCATCGCATTCTCAAGAGGAGGCGCTCTCCAGCAGGAAAGGCGAGAGGTAACTCCAGGTACGTGCCACCATTCCCAGAGTCCAACTAGATGTCTCCAGTCCATTCCAGGTAAACCTGTTTTCCCTGCACGGCCTCGACTTTCAAGCGAGGATCGACTCACACCACGGTGGCACGTGGGAGCAGCCCTGTGGGAAAGCCTCGTGGGAAAGCCTCGAGGGAAAGCCACAGATCCCTTGATTCCACGCGAAGGGAAGCGTGACACTGCTTGGCTACAGCTCGGGAGGAAAGCGCACGTGGCATGCCCCCACTCGAGACGAGGACTGACTTCCCCTGGGGAGACTCCAGAAGTACCCCAAGATCCATGTCAGCACTGGGAGAGGAATCCTCAGGTTCCGGCACTGACTCCACACAAGGATCTTAGGCCCCGGCATCGACGGAGAGGAATCCCGAGAGGCCCCTGAGCAACTCAGCATGGGGACTGGCCTTTCCTGAGGCCACCTAGAGCGGGTCCCTGAGGTCCCCGTCGTAAGTTCGAGAGCAATCTGCCGCAACTCGAGAAAATACAGGAGGTTCTCCCCTTCCAGGCGAGATGAGGCCCATTTCCGCTGAGGCGTCTCGAGGCTAATCACACCTAAACTCTGGAACTTCCAAAGGGTTCTTCACACCCTTGCTGCAACTCAAGAAGTTCCCCGACATACCCGTCTCCACTCGAGAGGAAGCACGAGAGTCCCGGCCCACATCCAGAAGAGACCCCGTTTCCGTCCTCCATAGCTCGAAGAGGAGGGATCCTTTCCCTGTCGTGGTCGGAATAAAATTCCCGGCATTCCCGTCGCATCTCAAGAGGACTCGCTCTCCACAGGAAAGGCGAGAGGAACTCCAGGGTCGTGCCACCATTCCCAGAGTCCCCCAGACTGTCTCAGTCCATTCCAGGAAACCTGTTTTCCCTGCACTTGCCTCGACTTTCAAGACGAGGATCGACTCACACCACGGTGGCACGTGGAACAGCCGTGTGGGTAAAGCCTCGTGGGAAAGCCTCGTGGGAAAGCCTTGGAAAGCCATCAGATCCCTTGATCCACGGCGAAGGGAAGCGTGACACTGCTGCTACAGCTCAGGGAGGAAAGCGCATGTGCATGCCCCCACTCGAGACGAGGACTGACTCCCCTGGGGAGACTCCAGAAGTACCCAAGATCCATGTCAGCACTGGCAGAGGAATCCTCAGGTTCCGGCACCGGACTCCACACAAGGTCTTAGGCCCCGGCATCGACGGGAGAGGAATCCCGAGAGGCCCCGAGCAACTCGCATGGGGACTGGCCTTTTTCTGAGGCCACTAGAAGGTGTCCCTGAGGTCCCCGTCGTAAGTCGAGAGCAACTGCCGCAACTCTGAGAAAATACCAGGAGGTTCTCGCCTCCAGGCGAGATGAGGCCCATTTCCTGCTGAGGCATCTCGAGGCCTAATCACACCTAACTCTGGAACTTCCGAAAGGGTCTTCACACCCTTGGCTGCAACTCAAGAGTTTCCCCGACATACCCGTCTCCACTCGAGAGGAAGCACGAGAGTTCCTGCCCACATCCAGAGGAAGCCCCGTTTCCGCTCCTATGCTCGAGAGGAGGGATCCTTTCACTGTCGTTCGGGAAAGAATCCCGACGTTGCCCGTCGCATTCTCAAGAGGAGGCGCTCTCCACAGGAAAGGCGAGAGGAACTCCAGGGTCGTGGCCACCATTTCCCAAGAGTCCCCCAGATGTCTCAGTCCATTCCAGGGAAATACCTTTTTTCCCTCCATTGCCTCGACTTTCAAGCCGAGGATCGACTCACACCACATGGTGGCACGTGGGACAAGCCCTGTGGGAAAGCCTCGTGGGAAAAGCTCTGGTGGAAAGCCTCGAGGGAAAGACACAAGATCCCTTGATCCACGCGAAAGGGAAGCGTGACACTGCTGCTACAGCTCGAAGGAGGAAAGCGCACGTGCATGTCCCCCACATCAGACGAGGACTGACTCCCCTGGGGAGACTCCAGAAGTATCCCAAGATCCATGTCAGCACTGGAGAGGAATCCTCAGGTTCCGGCACCGACTCCACACAAGGTCTTAGGCCCCGGCATCGACGGGAGAGGAAGGATCCCTAGAATAGGCCCCGTAGTAACTCGCATGGGGACTGGCCTTTCCTGAGGCCACCAGAGCGGGTCCCTGATGTTCCCCGTCGTAATCGAGATAGCACCTGCCGCAACACGAGAAAATCCAGGAGGTTGCTCCCCTCCAGGCGAGATGAGCCAATTCTGCTGAGGCGTCTCGAGGCTAATCACACCTAAACTCTGGAACTTCAAAGGGTCCTTCACACCATTGTTGCAACTCAGAAGTTCCCCGACATACCCGTCTCCACTCAGAGGAAGCACGAGAGTCCTGCACATCCAGAGGAGCCCCGTTTCGCCTCCTAGCTCGAGAGGAGGGATCCTTTCCCTGCGTGGTCGGGAAAGAATTCCCGGTTCGCATCTCAAGAGGAGGGCCTCTCCACAGGAAAGGCGAGAGGAACTCCAGGGTCGTGCCACCATTCCGAGTCCCCCAGATGTCTCAGTCCATTCCAGGGAAACCTGTTTTCCCTGCACTGCCTCGACTTTCAAGCCGAGGATCGACTCACACCACGTGGCACTTGGGACAGCCCTATGGAAAAGCCTCGTGGGAAAGCCTTGTGGAAAGCTTCGAGGAAAAGCCACTGATCCTTGATCCACTCGACGGGAAGCATGACACTGCTGCCCCATCTCGGGAGGAAAGCGCACGTGCATGCCCCACTCGAGACGAGGACTGACTCCCCTAGACTCCAGAAGTACACCAAGATCCATGTCAGCACTGGAGAGGAAACCTCAGGTTCCGGCACCAACTCCACACAAGATCTTAGGCCTGGCATTAACGGGAGGGAATCCAAGAGGCCCCCGAGCAACTCGCATGGGGACTGGCCTTTCCTGAGGCCACCAGTCGGGTCTCTGTGGTCCCCGTCGTAATCGAGAGCACCTGCCACAACTCGAGAAAATCAGGAGGTTCTCCCCTCCAGGCGAGATGAGGCCCATTTCCCTGAGGCTTCTCGAGGCTAATCACACCTAACATCTGGAACTTCCAAAGGGTAATTCACACCCTTGCTGCAACTCAAGAAGTTCCCCGACATACCCGTCTCCACTCGAGAGGAAGCAAGAGAGTCCCGCCCACATCCAGAGGAGCCCCGTTTCCGCCTCTAGCTGGAGAGGAGGATCCTTTCCCTGCGTGGTCGGGAAAGAATTCCCGGCGTTCCCCGTCGCATCTCAAGAGGAGGCGCTCTCCACAGGAAAGGCGAGAGGAATTCCAGGGTCGTGCCACCATTCCCAGAGTCCCCCAGTTCTCAGTCCATTCCAGGGAAACCTGTTTTCCCAGCACTGCCTCGACTTTCAAGCCGAGGATCGACTCACACACGGTGGCACGTGGGACAGCCCTGTGGGAAAGCCTCGTGGGAAGCCTCGTGGGAAAGCCTCGAGGGAAAGCCACAGATCCCTTGAACCACGCGAAGGAAGTGTGACACTGCTGCTACAGCTCGGGAGGAAAGCGCACGTGCATGACCCCACTCGAGACGAGGACTGAATCCCCTGGGGAGACTCCAGAAGTACCCAAGATCCATGTCAGCACTGGAGGGGAATCCTCAGGTTCCGGCACCGACTCCACACAAGATCTTAGTCCCCGGCATCGACGGAGGGGAATCCCGAGAGGCCCCCGAGCAACTCGCATGGGGACTGCCTTCCTGAGGCCACCAGAGCGGGTCCCTGAGGTCCCCGTCGTAAGTCGAGAGCACCTGCTGCAACTCGAGAAAATCCAGGAGCTTCTCCCCTCCAGGCGAGATGAGGCCCATTTCCACTGAGGGTATCGAGGCTAATCCCACCTAACCTCTGGAACTCAAAAGGTCCTTCACACCCTTGCTGCAACTCAAGAAGTTCCCCCGACATACCCGTCTCCACTCGAGAGGAAGCACGAGAGTTCTGCCCACATCAGAGGAGCCCCGTTTCTGCCTCCTAGCTCGAAAGGAGGGATCCTTTCCTGCGTGGTCGGAAAGAATTCCCGGCGTTCCCGTCGCATCTCAAGACGAGGCGCTCTCCACAGGAAAGGCGAGAGGAACTCCAGGGTCGTGCCACCATTCCCAGAGTCCCCCAGATGTCTCAGTCCATTCCAGGGAAACCTGTTTTCCCTGCACTGCCTCGACTTTCAAGCCGAGGATCGACTCACACGGTGGCATGTGGGAAGCCCTGTGGGAAGCCTCGTGGGAAAGCCTCGTGGGAAAGCCTCGAGGGAAAGCCACAGATCCTTGATCCACGCGAAGGGAAGCGTGACACTGCTGCAGCTCGGGAGGAAAGCGCACGTGCATGCCCCCACTCGAGACGAGGACGGACTCCCCTGGGGAGACTCCAGAAGTACCCCAAGATCCATGTCAGCACTGGAGAGGAATCCTCAGGTTCCGGCACTGACTCCACACAAGGTCTTAGGCCCAGCATCTACGGGAGAGGATCCCGAGAGCCCCCCGAGCAACTTGCATGGGGACTGGCCTTTTCCTGAGGCCACCAGAGCGGGTCCTGAGGTCCCCGTCGTAAGTCGAGAGCACCAGCCGCACTCGAGAAAATCCAGGAGGTTCGCCCTCCAGGCGAGATGAGGCCATTTCCGCTGAGGGTGTCTCAAGGCTAATCACAACCTAACCTCTGGAACTTCAAAGGGTCCGTCACACCCTTCCTGCAACTCAAGAAGTTCCCGGTCATACCCGTCTCCACTCGAGAGGAAGCACGAGAGTCCCGCCCACATCCAGAGGAGCCCCGTTACGCCTCCTAGCTCGAGAGGAGGGATCCTTTCCTGCAGGGTCGGGAAATAATTCCTGGCGTTTCCGTCGCATCTCAAGAGGAGGCGATCTTCACATGAAAGCGAAGGGAATCAGGGGTCGTGCCACCATTCCCAGAGTCCCAGATGTCTCAGTCCTTTCCAGGGAAACCTGTTTCCCTGCACTGCCTGGACTTTCAAGCCGAGGATTGACTCACACCACGGTGGCACGTGGGACAGCCCTGTGGGAAAGCATCGTGAAAGCTTCGTGGGAAGCCTCAAGGGAGCCTCGAGGGAAAGCCACAGATCCCTTGATCCACGCGAAGGAAGCGTGACAGTGCTGCTACAGCTCGGGAGGAAAGCACACGTGCATGCCCCCTCTCGAGACGATGACTGACTCCCTGGGGAGACTCCAGAAGTACCCCAAGATCCATGTCAGCACTGGGAGAGGAATCCTCAGGTTCCGGCACCCGACTCCACACAAGGTCTTAGGCCCAGGCTTCGACGGGAGAGGAATCCGAGAGGCCCGAGAACACGCATGGGGACTGGCCTTTCCTGAGGCCACCAGAGTGGGTCCCTGAGGTCCCCGTCGTAAGTCGAGAGCACCTGCGCAACTCGAGAAAATCCAGGAGTTCTCCCCTCCAGGCGAGATGAGGCCCATTTCGGTGAGACAACTAGGGGGTAATCAGACTTAAACTCTGGAACTTCCAAAAAGGGTCCTTCACACCCTTGCCTGCAACTCAAGAAGTTCCCGATCATACCGTCTCCACTCAAGAGGACCTGGCATCCCGCCCAGTATCCAGAGTGGCTCCGTTTTACGCCATGCTAGCTCGAGATGAGGATCCTTTTGCTGGCGTGGTCCTGACAAGATTCCTAGCGTTCGCGTCTCATCCTCAAGAGAGGCGGCTCTCCACAGTAAAGCGCAGAGGAATCCAGTTCAGTCGCCATTCCCAGGAGTCCCACCGATGTCTCAGTCCATCCCAAGGAAAACCTGTTTTCCCTGCACTGCTCCACTTTCACAGCCGCGGATCGACTCACACCATGCGATGGGGTTTGGACGTCCGCCCTGTGGTAAGCCTCGTGGAAAGCCTGGTGGGAAAGCCTCGAGGGAGAAGCCAACAGATCCTTTGATCCGATAGGGAAGCGTGACCTTTTGGCGGCTACAGCTCGGGAAGGAAGGCACGGTGCGCCCCACTGCGAGCGAGGACTCGACTTTCCTGGAGCCT
>NW_017194659.1:0-9234 GCF_001704415.2 Capra hircus
CAATCATGTTTCTGAGAGAGTCATTGCCAAGGCAGGTTTCTAAGAAGTTCAAGGGTCCCCAAAGGAGAGAGAGGGGGTCTAGAATTCTCAAGGAGGAAGAAAGGACAAACTGTTTTCCCTCTACATTCCTTAGGATTATATAACAATCATGCATCCTTCTTGAGGACGGTCTCTGGAAAAAACCTTCTGGCTAATCCTGTTATCTTAAAATGTCAATTATGGGAGTAGGTCTAGTGAGTCTTTACAACCTCCAGACATTCTTTTGTTCGTTGTCATAACTTATTGGAGAGTATATAACTCCATTACTAACACTAGCAAGGGGGTACGCTTTCTGCCCCTTGTGATGTCTCTGTCAGAAGCTTTCTCTATCTCCTTTATCCTTTAATAAAACTCTATTGCACAAAAGCTCTGAGCAATCAAGCCTCGTCTTGGGCCCTGGATTGAATTCTTCTCCTCCATAAGCCAAGAATCCCAGCATCTTTTCGTGGTTCAGCAACAATATTTCATTTCCTCTGCAGGAGAGAGCTAGTGAGCTTAGGTCTGTCTGGAACATTCTTGGATCCTGTGGGGAAAATATCCTGTGCACACATCTGGATACTGGGCCTAGAGGCCAAAATTCGCATTTCTTTCCCGGGGAGCCCTAACGTGGTGTGACTTAGCAACTGCTTGAAAATCCATCCCATTGCTGTTTTCCTCCTTCTGACAGAGCTAGCTTTGTTCCCTGCTTTGGGATATCTCAACCGAAGGGCCGGTCCATAGCTACTCGCCTGGGGCCCATTGGATGTGCAAGGTGCCCTCGACTAGGTGACCCTAGCATGGCACTCAGCCCGCTCAGACACACTCCCGAGGCTTCTTTCTCATGGGAAGCACTGCTCCAACCTAGGAATGTGTCTGCAATGCTTGGAAAGTGCAGTGAGACACACAGCCCTGACTCTGCAATTGAGGCCCTCAGAGCAAGCCTGCAGCTCTGATGTCTGAGAAGCAAAACACTTGCTGCAAAGAGAGGCCTGAAAACACACTCTCTGTGGATGACTTTCCTTCCTCTAAGGAAGATAGTTTTCCCAGTCTCCTGCTTCCTGAATGTCACACAGCTGGAATGCGCTTGCTTGGAGGTCGTGATTCAGTGGCAATGACCCCTGAGGCCCTTTGCCCAGGGAGGGCTCCCACACTCACAGGCAAATCAAAGCAACTTCCAAGTGAGTCAGCTCTTCACATCAAGTGGCCAAAGTATTGGAGTTTCAGGTTCAGTATTAGTCCTTCCAATGTATATTCAGACCTGATTTCCTTTAGGATGGAGTGGTTGCGTCTCCTTGTAGTCTAAGCGACCTACAAGCATCTTCTCCAACACCACAGTTCAAAAGCATCCAATTTTCAGCTGTCACTTTCTTTATAGTACATCTTTCATATCCATCCATGACATATGGAAAAACCATAGCCTTGACTGGATGGATCTTTGTTGGCAAAGCAACGTCTCGGCTTTTTAATATGCTGTCTAGTTTGGTCATCACTTTTCTTCCAAGTCATAAATATGTTTTAAGTTCATGGAGGCAGCCATCACCTGCAGTGATTTCCAAGCCCCCAAAATAGTCTGCTGCTGTTTCCAATGTTTTCCCATCTATTTGCCATGAAGTGATGAGACTGGATGCAATGATTTTAGTTTTCTGAATGCTGAGCTTTAAGCTAACTTTTTCACTCTCCTCTTTCACTTTCATCAGGAGACTCTTTAGTTCTTCTTCACTTTCTGCCATAAGGGTGGTGTCATCTGCATATCTGAGATTCTTGATATTTCTCCCAGCAATCTGGATTCCAGCGTGTGCTTCCTCCAGCCCAGTGTTTCTCATGATGTACTCTGCATATAAGTTAAATAAGCAGGGTGACAATACACTGCCTTGACATATTCCTTTTCCTATTTAGAACCAGTCTGTTGTTCCATGTCCAGTTCGAACTGTTTCTTCCTGACCTGCATACAGGTTTCTCAAGAGACAGGTCAGGTGGTCTGGTATTCCCATCTCTTTCAGAATTTTTCCCAGTTTATTGTGATCCACACAGTCAAAGGCTTTGGCATAGTCAATAAAGCAGAAATAGATGTCTTTTTTTTCTGGAACTCTCTTGCTTTTTCAATGATCCAGTGGATGTTGGCAGTTTGATCTCTGGTTTCTCTGCATGTTTTAAATCCCTCTTGAACATTTGGAAGTTCACAGTTCATGTGAACTTGGAGAATTTTGAGCATTACTTTACTAGTGTGTGAGATGAGTGCAATTGTGCAGCAGCTTGAATATTCTTTGTCATTGCCTTTCTTTGGGATTGGAATGAAAACTGACCTAATGACTAGATGTTTTCAATTGCATATGCTGAAAGAACTGGCTGTGCAGTTTTGAAGAAAAAAAAATCATTTTAACCCATTTTCTCTGAAGTGCAAGGCATATCATGGCCATCCCTGAATCATAAAGTCACCTTTTCTTTATGTAGTCATAGTTTCATGCCTAAATTATAGGCCAACTCATGCTCAAATTGACTCTGATGTCAGGGGCAGATCAACTAATAAAAAGCTTGGATTGTCCCTCTGGAGGAAAGTGAGATCTTTGTCCCACGAGAAGAATCTGAAGGGTTAAGGGAACTTGCAAGAGTGGGGAAAGCTTAGTCCATCCTACATGTACCAAAATCTTAAATAAGGCTTATTTACTTTACCGAAGTAAAAAAACAGATGATGAAAACAATTATAAATCAATGAAAGGTAAAGAAATCCATAGTCTGTTATCAAAAATTGCATTCTAAGAAAACTTTGTTCTCTTAACCTAGAGAGGAGACTAAATTCCATCTGGTACCAGCTTACCAGAAGACAAACAAACAAACAAACAAATTATCGGTAAGCTTAAAAAATGTATATTCCATATATCTTGAAGTAGCAGTATTTCTGCAAAGGCATCAGTGTGAAATCATAGAAGACATGGTTAAAACCTGATTAAATAGAAATTGACAATGTAATCTGGTCACTGCTGCGACTTGAAATGCTTTAATATGATAACTGGAATTATAACTGACAGCATTTGACCAGGACATATCAGATTTTCACGGATGTCAGATAATTTCTAGGATATCTATATTAGGAACTGAAGGAATCTTTGAACCTAGGAAAGAAAACAACAGTCTCAAAGGCCCTTGCTGAATATCTATCAGCAAGGAATGTCTTTGCAAGGATCGCAAAATGAAGGGAAATTACACCGACCTGCCTCTGCAACTTCGGTCCTCTGAGCAGATCTGGAGGTCTCCCTTTGTATAAGCTAACCTGTTCCTTCCAAATAGAGGTTTGCAACACAAAACAAGTGGCCGCCTATTCTTCCTCGAAGGAGGATCTCTTTCCCCACATCCTGCGAACTCCTTTTCCCAGCCTCCAGGAAAAGCGCTTCTTGCAGTTCCTTTCAGAAAATCCTATGGACGGAGAAGCCTGGTAGGCTGCAGTCCGTGGGGTCGCTGAGGGTCGGACACGACTGAGCGACTGCACTTTCATTTTCACTTTCATGCATTGGAGAAGGCAATGGCAACCCACTTACTGTTCTTGCCTGGAGAATCCCAGGGACGGGGGAGCCTAGTGGGCTACCGTCTATGGCGTCGCACAGAGTCGAACACGACTGAAGCAACTTAGCAGCAGCAGCAGCAGCAGTTCCTTTCTTAGGGGCAGTTATCCCTGAGATTGGGACCTGGAAAGGCAGAGCCACCTCCACACACACGTCTTTTCTGTCCCCTTTCCTCTGGAGGAGAGCTCTAGTGAGCCTAGGTCTGTCAGGAAAATTCTTGGCTTTGACGGGATCACACCCGGTGTGTGAACCTGCATACCCGACCTAGGGGCCACAGGGCACCTGTTTTGCTCGAGTGGGTCCTGGAGGGGTGCAGCATAGCAAGAGCTTAAAAATCCATCCAATTTGTCTTTTTTTTTTTAACCTCGGAGAGAACGAGTTTGCTCCACCTCCACCCTTTGGCAGTGTGGAGGGAAGAGGGCACCACCCTCTCCCAAAGGGGACATAGGGCCTACCAGGAGAGAAAGGCCCCTTGAGAAGCTGAGCCCAGGTAGGCAGCCAGTGATGTCAAGCACACTCCCGCTGCTTGCTTCTTCATGGGCACTCCCATGATCTGCTAGGAATGTCTTTGCAAGGATCTCAAAGGGAAGGGGAGATACATGGCCCTGTCTCTGGAACTTCAGTCCTCTGAGCAGATCTGGAGGTCTTGAGTTGTATAAGCAAACCTGTTCCTTCCAAATAGAGGCTTGCAAACACACCCCGGTGGTTGCCTCTTCTTCCCGAAGAAGTCTTTCTTTCCCCACATGCTGCGAACTCCCTGTCCCAACCTCCAAGAATAGCGCTTCTTGCCATTCCTTTCTTAGAGGCAGTTATCCCTGAGCTTGGGGCCGTAGGGAGTAGCCCCCACACTCACAGGGAAAGGCAAAGACTCCTCCATACATCTCCTCTATCCCTTTGCTCTGGAGGAGAGCTCTAGTGAGCCTAGGTCCTTTCAGGAAAATTCTTGGCTTGGACAGGATCTCACCCTGTTTGTGAACCCTGCATATCCAACCAGGGGCCACAGAGCACCTGTTTCAGTAAAGTGGGCCTGAAAGGGTGCAGCCTAGCAAGAGCTTGAAAATCCATTCAATTGCTGTTTTTGTACCTCTGACAGAGCGAGCTTGGCTCCACCCTTTGGCAGTGAGGAGAAAAGAGGCATGACACCCTCCCCAAGGGGACATGGGGCCTATTCGAGAGGAAAGGCCCCTTTGTGGAGATGAGGCCAGGAAGGCACACAGTCGTGTCAAACACACTCCCACTGCTTTGCTTCTTCAGGGGCACACCCCGCTATCAGCTAGGAATGTCTTTGCAATGATCACAAAGGGAAGGGGAGATACAGGGCCCTGCTTCAGGACCTCCGGTGCTCTGAGCAAATCTCGAGGTCTCCCGTTGTTGGTCAAGGTCCAAGGTCAAGGTCCAAGTTCAAGGAAGTTGAAGTCAAGTCAAGGTCAAATCAAGTTGAAGTTCAAGGTCAAGGTCAGTTCAAGTTCAAGTCAAGGTCAAGTTCAAGTTCAAGTTGAAAGTTCAAGTTCAAGTTGAAGTTCAAGGTCAAGTCAAAAGTCAAGTTCAAGTTCAAGTTCAAGGTCAAGGTCAAAAGGTCAAGTTCAAGTCAAGTTCAAGTTCAAGTTCAAGTTCAAGTCAAGGTTCAAGTTCAAGTTCAAGTCAAGTCAAGTCAAGTTCAAGTTCAAGGTCAAGTTCAAGTTCAAGTTCAGTTCAAGTTCAAGGTGAAGTCAGTTCAAGTTCAAGGTCAAGGTCAAGGCCAATTCAAGTTCAAGGTCAAGAAGTTAAGTCAAGCAAGTTCAAGTTCAGGGGCAGGGCAAGGCAAGCCCAAGACCAAGGCAAGGGCAAGGGCCCGCCAAGGGCAAGCCAAGGCCCCAGGCCAAGGCAAAGGCCAAGGCCACCAAAGCGAAGCCCAAACTCCGTAATGCCTGACAAAAGGCAGAAGCCACTAGGCCCTGTGCAGAGGAAGCCACTGAAGGCAGCAAGGCCACAGAGCTCCCCGACTCCATTCCCACAGGAAGATGTGAGGATAAAGGGCCTCATCCAGCAAAGCAGCCCGCTCCCACCACCCGCAACCCGGCCCCCGCCCCCGCCAGCACGCACCCTGAAACAACACTGCCTTCCCAGAAAAGAGAACGGAGAGCCATGTGTGTGCCAAAGGAGGCAAGATGAACGAACGATGCCATGCCCTCCCAACTTTTGGGCACACCTGACGCCTCGGAACCCCGGGCCTGGCGATGGGTCCCCGCCGTTCTTGGGTGGAGGGGGTCAACACATTGGCCGAGAGGCCTTGCCCAGGCCACCCGCAAATCCCCTGAGATGTGATCCGACCCACAGGGACCGAGGGCAAACGTACCGCTTGAGGTGCTGGAGGAGGCCAGACGAAGCCATGGTGGGAGAGGCACACGGGCACGCTGCAGACTGCTGGCCGAGTGGGCGGGGACCCAGCAGCTTAGGACTCTGGAGAACGGGAGGGCGTCTCCGCCACCATTGACGTCAATAGGGTTTGGGTGGGTAGATGGGGGGGGCCCGCCCTGGCCTCGTTCCAAGCAGAGACCCTGGACGGAGTCCCGTGAAGCGAGTGGGCTTTTCCCGGGCACAGCTGTGCCCTGGACCGCCACGATCCCCGTTGGGGTGGGCGGGCAGTTCGCGCGCTTTGGTTTGTGGCCCTCCCCCGCGAGCGGGGGTGGGATCAACCCCGGGTGGATCAATCAGGGGGCCTCAGCAGTGCCAAGGGAGCTTACCGCCCAGGAAACGCCCCAAGGTCCCTTTGAATTGGCCACCAACGCCCCCTTTCCCAGCCTGCCTTTGCTCTGGATTTCTTGCCTTTTCACATTCCACAGGTCCCTGGGCCTCGATGTCCCCCGCTGGCTCCTCCGAGGCATTCCGGGACACCAGACGCTCTCTCCAGCGCCTCCACCTAGATCCCTCGCTGTCCTCGCCTCCGTTTCCCCCCCATGCCCCCTCCCCAACTCCTCCGTGGGCTCTTGGTGTCCTTTCACTACAGCAGTCACAGAGTGCCAACACCGAGGGCTTTGAGTTGCCTGGAGCCCAAGGCTCCGGCCAGAGACCTGAGGGGCCAGCGTTTGGACCAGCTAATGCCATTTGGGGCTTTTCTCACATGGAGCCTGAGGCCCGCACCTCCGCGGGCAAACCACCAGCGCGAGTGCCCTGGAGATACCCACCCAAGGGGACAGTGTACCACCTACTGTGGGGAAGGAGGTTCCTGTTTTCCCTGCACTGGTTCGACTTTCACGCCGAGGATCGACTCACACGCATGATGGCAAGTGGAATAGGCCCTGTGGGAAAGCCTCATGGGAAGACTCCAGGGAAAGCCACAGATTCCTTGATCCACGAGAAGGGAAGCGTGACACTGCTGCTACCACTCGGGAGGAAAGCGCACGTGCATGACCCCACTCGAGCCGAGGACTGACGCCACTTGGGAGACTCCAGAAGTACGCCAAGATCCATGTCAGCACTGGAGAGGAATCCTCAGGTTCCGGTCCCGACTTCACACAAGGTCTTAGGCCCCGGCATCGATGGGAGAGGAATCCTGAGAGGCCCCCTAGCACCTCGCATGGGGACTGGCCTTTCCTGAGGTCACCAGAGTGGGTCCCTGAGGTCTCTGTTGTAAGTCGAGAGCACCTGCGGCAACTCGAGAAAATCCAGGAGGTTCTCCCTCCAGGCGAGATGAGGCCCATTTCCGCTGAGGCGTCTCGAGGCTAATCACACCTAACCTCTGGAACTTCCAAAGGGTCCTTCACAACCTTGCTGCAACTCAAGAAGTTCCCTGACATACCCGTCTCCACTAGAGAGGAAGCACGAGAGTCCTGCCCACATCCAGAGGAGCTCGGTTTCCGCCTCCTAGCTCGAGAGGAGGGATCCTTTCCCTGCGTGGTCGGAAAGAATTCCGGCGTTCCGTCGCATCTCAAGAGGAGGCGCTCTCCACAGGAAAGGCGAGAGGAACTCCAGGGTCGTGCCACCATTCCCTGAGTCCCCCAGATGTCTCAGTCCATTCCAGGGAAACCTGTTTTCCCTGCACTGCCTTGACTTTTAAGCCGAGGATCGTCTCACACAACGGTGGCACGTGGAACAGCCCTTTGGGAAAGCCTCGTGGAAAGCTTTGAGCGAAAGCCACAGATCCCTTGATCCACGCGAAGAGAAGCGTGACACTGCTGCTACATATCGGGAGGAAAGCGCACGTGCATGCCCCACTCGAGACGAGGACTGACTCCCTGGGGAGACTCCAGAAGTACAGCAAGATCCATGTCAGCACTGGAGAGGAATGCTCAGGTTCCGGCACCGACTCCACACAAGATCTTAGGACCCGGCATCGACAGGAGAGGAATCCCGAGAGGCCCCCGAGCAACTTGCATGCTGACTGGCCTTTCCTGAAGCCACCAGAGCGGGTCCCTGAGGTCCCCATCGTATGTCGAGAGCACCTGCCCAAACTCGAGAAAATCCAGGAGGTTGTCCCCTCCAGGTGAGATGAGGCCCATTTCCGCTGAGGCCGTCTCGAGCTAATCACATCTAACAATTGGAACTTCCAAAGGGTCCTTCACACCCTTGCTGCAACTCAAGAGTTCCCCGACATACCCGTCTCCACTCGATTGGAAACACGAGAGTCCCGCCCCATATCCAGAGGAGTCCCGTTTCCGCCCCATGCTCGGGAGGAGGGATCCTTTCCCTGCGTGGTCGGGAAAGAATTCCCGACGTTCCCGTCGCATCTCAAGAGGAGGCGCTCTCCACAGGAAAGGCGAGAGGAACTCCAGGGTCGTGCCACCATTCCCAGAGTCCCCCAGATCTCCAGTCCATTCCAGGGAAACGTGTTTTCCCTGCACAGCCTCGACTTTCAAGCCGAGGATCGACTAACACCACGGGTGGCATGTAGGACAGCCCTTTGGGAAAGCCTCGTGGAAACGCCTCGTGTGAAAGCCTCGTGGGAAAGCCTCGAGGGAAAGCCACAGATCCCTTGATCCACGCGAAGGGAAGCGTAACACTGCTGCTACAGCTCGGGAGGAAAGCGCATTGTGCATGCCCCCACTCAAGACGAGGACTGACTCCACTGGAGAGACTCCAGAAGTACCCCAAAATCCATGTCAGCACTGGAGAGGAATGCTCAAGTTCCGGCACCCGACTCCACACAAGGTCTTAGGCCCCAGCATCGACGGGAGAGGAATCCCGAGAGGCCCCGAGCAACTCGCATGGGACTGGCCTTTCCTGAGGCCACCAGAGCGGGTCCCTGAGGTCCCCATCGTAAGTCGAGAGCACCTGCCATAAATCGAGAAAATCCAGGAGGTTCTCCCCTCCAGGCGAGATGAGGCCCATTTCCGCTGAGGTGTCTCGAGGCTAAACACATCTAACACCTGGAACTTCCCAAAGGGTCCTTCACACCCTTGCTGCAAATCAAGAAGTTCCCCGACATACTCGTCTCCACTCGAGAGGAAGCACGAGAGTCCCCGCCCACATCCAGAGGAACCCCGTTTCCCCCTCCTAGCTCGAGAGGAGGGTTCCTTTCCTGCGTGGTCGGGAAAGAATTCCAGGCGTTTCCGTCGCATCTCAAGAGGAGGTGCTCTCCACAGGAAAGGCAGAGGACTCCAGGGTCGTGCCACCATTCCGAGTCCCCCAGATGTCTCAGTCCATTCCAGGGAAACCTGTTTTCCCTGCACTGCCTCGACTT
>NW_017194660.1:0-9234 GCF_001704415.2 Capra hircus
CTACGTCTCTCACACACTTTCTAGGCACCCACGGAGTCAGCCTCTGGGAGTGTGGGGATGCAAAACCCAGCCAGGGGCCCTTGGAACCTGGTGCTCTCCGTGCGGCGCTTTGTCTGGGCGGCCAAGGAACCGCTGAAGGAGCCCTGCTGTTGCCCTTCGCTTCCCTCTGACAGAGCTTTCACTGCTGGAGCCCTTGGCAGTGTGCAACCCACCAGCCCCTAAGCCCTCCTCAAGGACGCTTGGGACCTAAGTGCAAAGGCAAGGCAGGGTAGAGCTGAAG
This sequence comes from Capra hircus, assembly GCF_001704415.2. NCBI lineage: Eukaryota > Metazoa > Chordata > Mammalia > Artiodactyla > Bovidae > Capra > Capra hircus. The sequence goes on from NW_017194660.1 coordinate 281, forward strand.
CCAGGAAGGCGCCAGTGGCGTTTCCGAGCCTCACACAGCCTGCTCCTTCCTGGGGAGGGAGCCTTAAAAGCAAGGCAAGTCTGCGCAAGGCTCGCCTATGGCAGAGCATCTTGGTGCCAGGAACTCTGCCAGATCGGGCCTCTGAACAGAGCTAGAGATCTGCCGTACTGGAGTCGCACTTAGCTTCGTGTAAGCAGGGATTTCAGCTTGACGGGGACTTGCTGCCTCCTCTTCCCCCGAGGAGGCTCGCTTCCCTGCTGGCTGTGCACTCGCCTATCAGGCGGGGGCGCAGGGCTCCTCCAGCAGGTCTTGCCTCAGGGGCTGCTTCCCCTGAGTTGGGGCTGTGGGCAGGAACCCAGACACGCAGGATCAGGCCCCAAACACCTGCACATGTCTCTGCTGGGGAGGAGAGTGCTAGGGAACCTACGTCTGTCATACACTTTCTGGGCACCCAAGGAATCAGCCTCCGTGTGTGCGGGGCTGAAAACCCCAGCCAGGGGACCTGGGAGCCTGGTGCTCTCCGTGTGGCGCTGAATCTGGGCGGCCAAGCAACCGCTGGAGGAGCCCTGCAGTTGCCCTTCCCTTCCCTCTGACAGAATTCTCACTGCTGGAGCCCTTGGCAGTGTGCAACCCACCAGCCCCTAAGCTCTCCTTAAGGAGGACTGGGACCTAAGTGCAAAGGCAAGGCAGGATTGGAGCTGAGGCAAGAAAGGCGCCAGTGGCGACTCCCAGGCTCCTGCTGCCTGCTCCTTCCTGGAGAGGCAGCCTAAAAGCAAGGCAAGTCTGGGCAAGGCTAGCCCCGGCAGAGCAGCCTCGCGCCAGGAACTCTGCCAGATCGGGCTCTGAGCAGAGCTAGAGCTCTGCCGTACTGGAGGCGCACTTAGCTCCGTGCAAGCAGGGCTTTCAACTTGACGGGGCTGGGCTGCCTCCTCTTCCCCCGAGGAGGCTCGCTTCCCTGCTGGCTGTGCACTCGCCTATCAGGCGGGGCGCAGGGCTCCTCCAGCAGGTCTTGCCTCAGGGGCTGCTTCCCCTGAGTTGGGGCTGTGGGCAGGAACCCAGACACGCAGGATCAGGCCCCAACACCTGCACATGTCTCTGCTGGGGAGGAGAGTGCTAGGGAACCTACGTCTGTCATACACTTTCTGGGCACCCAAGGAATCAGCCTCCGTGTGTGCGGGGCTGAAAACCCCAGCCAGGGGCCCTGGGAGCCTGGTGCTCTCGGTGCGGCGCTGATTCTAGGCGGCCTAGAAACCGCTGGAGGAGCCCTGCAGTTGCCCTTCCCTTCCCTCTGACAGAGCTCTCACTGCTGAAGCCCTTGGCAGTGTGCAACCCACCACCCCCTAAGCCCTCCCCAACGACGCCTGGCACCTATGTGCAAAGGCAAGGCAGGATTGGAGCTGAGGCAAGGAAGGCACCAGTGGCGTCTCCCAGGCTCGCTCAGACAGCTCCTTCCTGGGGAGGGAGCCTAAAAGCAAGGCAAGTCTGGGCAAGGCGAGCCCCCGGCGAGCAGCCTCGCGCCAGAAACTCTGCCAGATCGGGGCTCTGAGCAGAGCTAGAGCTCTGCCGTACTGGAGGCCCACTTAGCTCCGTGCAAGCAGGGCTTTCCTCTTGACTGGGCTCGGCTGCCTCCTCTTCTCCCGAGGAGGCTCGCTACACTGCTGGCTGTGCTCTCGCCTATCAGGCGGGCGCGCAGGGCTCCTCCAGCAGGTCTTGCCTCAGGGGCTGCTTCCCCTGAGTTGAGGCTGTGGGCGGGAACCCAGACACGCAGGATAAGGCCCCAACCACCTGCACATGTCTCTGCTGGGGAGGAGAGTGCTAGGGAACCTACGTCTCTCACACACTTTCTAGGCACCCACGGAGTCAGCCTCTGGGAGTGTGGGGATGCAAAACCCAGCCAGGGGCCCTTGGAACCTGGTGCTCTCCGTGCGGAGCTTTGTCTGGGCGGCCAAGGAACCGCTGAAGGAGCCCTGCTGTTGCCCTTCGCTTCCCTCTGACAGAGCTTTCACTGCTGGAGCCCTTGGCAGTGTGCAACCCACCAGCCCCTAAGCCCTCCTCAAGGACGCTTGGGACCTAAGTGCAAAGGCAAGGCAGGGGTAGAGCTGAAGCCAGGAAGGCGCCAGTGGCGTTTCCGAGCCTCACACAGCCTGCTCCTTCCTGGGGAGGGAGCCTTAAAGCAAGGCAAGTCTGCGCAAGGCTCGCCTATGGCAGAGCATCTTGGTGCCAGGAACTCTGCCAGATCGGGCCTCTGAACAGAGCTAGAGATCTGCCGTACTGGAGTCGCACTTAGCTTCGTGTAAGCAGGGATTTCAGCTTGACGGGGACTTGCTGCCTCCTCTTCCCCCGAGGAGGCTCGCTTCCCTGCTGGCTGTGCACTCGCCTATCAGGCGGGGGCGCAGGGCTCCTCCAGCAGGTCTTGCCTCAGGGGCTGCTTCCCCTGAGTTGGGGCTGTGGGCAGGAACCCAGACACGCAGGATCAGGCCCCAAACACCTGCACATGTCTCTGCTGGGAGGAGAGTGCTAGGGAACCTACGTCTGTCATACACTTTCTGGGCACCCAAGGAATCAGCCTCCGTGTGTGCGGGGCTGAAAACCCCAGCCAGGGCCCTGGGAGCCTGGTGCTCTCCGTGTGGCGCTGAATCTGGGCGGCCAAGCAACCGCTGGAGGAGCCCTGCAGTTGCCCTTCCCTTCCCTCTGACAGAATTCTCACTGCTGGAGCCCTTGGCAGTGTGCAACCCACCAGCCCCTAAGCTCTCCTTAAGGAGGACTGGGACCTAAGTGCAAAGGCAAGGCAGGATTGGAGCTGAGGCAAGAAAGGCGCCAGTGGCGACTCCCAGGCTCCTGCTGCCTGCTCCTTCCTGGAGAGGCAGCCTAAAAGCAAGGCAAGTCTGGGCAAGGCTAGCCCCCGGCAGAGCAGCCTCGCGCCAGGAACTCTGCCAGATCGGGGCTCTGAGCAGAGCTAGAGCTCTGCCGTACTGGAGGCGCACTTAGCTCCGTGCAAGCAGGGCTTTCAACTTGACGGGGCTGGGCTGCCTCCTCTTCCCCGAGGAGGCTCGCTTCCCTGCTGGCTGTGCACTCGCCTATCAGGCGGGGGCGCAGGGCTCCTCCAGCAGGTCTTGCCTCAGGGGCTGCTTCCCCTGAGTTGGGGCTGTGGGCAGGAACCCAGACACGCAGGATCAGGCCCCAAACACCTGCACATGTCTCTGCTGGGGAGGAGAGTGCTAGGGAACCTACGTCTGTCATACACTTTCTGGGCACCCAAGGAATCAGCCTCCGTGTGTGCGGGGCTGAAAACCCCAGCCAGGGGCCCTGGGAGCCTGGTGCTCTCGGTGCGGCGCTGATTCTAGGCGGCCTAGAAACCGCTCTTGCAGTTGCCCTTCCCTTCCCTCTGACAGAGCTCTCACTGCTGAAGCCCTTGGCAGTGTGCAACCCACCACCCCCTAAGCCCTCCCCAACGACGCCTGGCACCTATGTGCAAAGGCAAGGCAGGATTGGAGCTGAGGCAAGGAAGGCACCAGTGGCGTCTCCCAGGCTCGCTCAGACAGCTCCTTCCTGGGGAGGGAGCCTAAAAGCAAGGCAAGTCTGGGCAAGGCGAGCCCCCCGGCCGAGCAGCCTCGCGCCAGAAACTCTGCCAGATCGGGGCTCTGAGCAGAGCTAGAGCTCTGCCGTACTGGAGGCCACTTAGCTCCGTGCAAGCAGGGCTTTCCTCTTGACTGGGCTCGGCTGCCTCCTCTTCTCCCGAGGAGGCTCGCTACACTGCTGGCTGTGCTCTCGCCTATCAGGCGGGCGCGCAGGGCTCCTCCAGCAGGTCTTGCCTCAGGGGCTGCTTCCCCTGAGTTGAGGCTGTGGGCGGGAACCCAGACACGCAGGATAAGGCCCCAACCACCTGCACATGTCTCTGCTGGGGAGGAGAGTGCTAGGGAACCTACGTCTCTCACACACTTTCTAGGCACCCACGGAGTCAGCCTCTGGGAGTGTGGGGATGCAAAACCCAGCCAGGGGCCCTTGGAACCTGGTGCTCTCCGTGCGGAGCTTTGTCTGGGCGGCCAAGGAACCGCTGAAGGAGCCCTGCTGTTGCCCTTCGCTTCCCTCTGACAGAGCTTTCACTGCTGGAGCCCTTGGCAGTGTGCAACCCACCAGCCCCTAAGCCCTCCTCAAGGACGCTTGGGACCTAAGTGCAAAGGCAAGGCAGGGGTAGAGCTGAAGCCAGGAAGGCGCCAGTGGCGTTTCCGAGCCTCACACAGCCTGCTCCTTCCTGGGAGGGAGCCTTAAAGCAAGGCAAGTCTGCGCAAGGCTCGCCTATGGCAGAGCATCTTGGTGCCAGGAACTCTGCCAGATCGGGCCTCTGAACAGAGCTAGAGATCTGCCGTACTGGAGTCGCACTTAGCTTCGTGTAAGCAGGGATTTCAGCTTGACGGGGACTTGCTGCCTCCTCTTCCCCCGAGGAGGCTCGCTTCCCTGCTGGCTGTGCACTCGCCTATCAGGCGGGGGCGCAGGGCTCCTCCAGCAGGTCTTGCCTCAGGGCTGCTTCCCCTGAGTTGGGGCTGTGGGCAGGAACCCAGACACGCAGGATCAGGCCCCAAACACCTGCACATGTCTCTGCTGGGGAGGAGAGTGCTAGGGAACCTACGTCTGTCATACACTTTCTGGGCACCCAAGGAATCAGCCTCCGTGTGTGCGGGGCTGAAAACCCCAGCCAGGGGACCTGGGAGCCTGGTGCTCTCCGTGTGGCGCTGAATCTGGGCGGCCAAGCAACCGCTGGAGGAGCCCTGCAGTTGCCCTTCCCTTCCCTCTGACAGAATTCTCACTGCTGGAGCCCTTGGCAGTGTGCAACCCACCAGCCCCTAAGCTCTCCTTAAGGAGGACTGGGACCTAAGTGCAAAGGCAAGGCAGGATTGGAGCTGAGGCAAGAAAGGCGCCAGTGGCGACTCCCAGGCTCCTGCTGCCTGCTCCTTCCTGGAGAGGCAGCCTAAAAGCAAGGCAAGTCTGGGCAAGGCTAGCCCCCGGCAGAGCAGCCTCGCGCCAGGAACTCTGCCAGATCGGGGCTCTGAGCAGAGCTAGAGCTCTGCCGTACTGGAGGCGCACTTAGCTCCGTGCAAGCAGGGCTTTCAACTTGACGGGGCTGGGCTGCCTCCTCTTCCCCCGAGGAGGCTCGCTTCCCTGCTGGCTGTGCACTCGCCTATCAGGGGGGGCGCAGGGCTCCTCCAGCAGGTCTTGCCTCAGGGGCTGCTTCCCCTGAGTTGGGGCTGTGGGCAGGAACCCAGACACGCAGGATCAGGCCCCAACCACCTGCACATGTCTCTGCTGGGGAGGAGAGTGCTAGGGAACCTACGTCTGTCATACACTTTCTGGGCACCCAAGGAATCAGCCTCCGTGTGTGCGGGGCTGAAAACCCCAGCCAGGGGCCCTGGGAGCCTGGTGCTCTCGGTGCGGCGCTGATTCTAGGCGGCCTAGAAACCGCTGGAGGAGCCCTGCAGTTGCCCTTCCCTTCCCTCTGACAGAGCTCTCACTGCTGAAGCCCTTGGCAGTGTGCAACCCACCACCCCCTAAGCCCTCCCCAACGACGCCTGGCACCTATGTGCAAAGGCAAGGCAGGATTGGAGCTGAGGCAAGGAAGGCACCAGTGGCGTCTCCCAGGCTCGCTCAGACAGCTCCTTCCTGGGGAGGGAGCCTAAAAGCAAGGCAAGTCTGGGCAAGGCGAGCCCCGGCCGAGCAGCCTCGCGCCAGAAACTCTGCCAGATCGGGCTCTGAGCAGAGCTAGAGCTCTGCCGTACTGGAGGCCCACTTAGCTCCGTGCAAGCAGGGCTTTCCTCTTGACTGGGCTCGGCTGCCTCCTCTTCTCCCGAGGAGGCTCGCTACACTGCTGGCTGTGCTCTCGCCTATCAGGCGGGGCGCGCAGGGCTCCTCCAGCAGGTCTTGCCTCAGGGGCTGCTTCCCCTGAGTTGAGGCTGTGGGCGGGAACCCAGACACGCAGGATAAGGCCCCAACCACCTGCACATGTCTCTGCTGGGGAGGAGAGTGCTAGGGAACCTACGTCTCTCACACACTTTCTAGGCACCCACGGAGTCAGCCTCTGGGAGTGTGGGGATGCAAAACCCAGCCAGGGGCCCTTGGAACCTGGTGCTCTCCGTGCGGAGCTTTGTCTGGGCGGCCAAGGAACCGCTGAAGGAGCCCTGCTGTTGCCCTTCGCTTCCCTCTGACAGAGCTTTCACTGCTGGAGCCCTTGGCAGTGTGCAACCCACCAGCCCCTAAGCCCTCCTCAAGGACGCTTGGGACCTAAGTGCAAAGGCAAGGCAGGGGTAGAGCTGAAGCCAGGAAGGCGCCAGTGGCGTTTCCGAGCCTCACACAGCCTGCTCCTTCCTGGGGAGGGAGCCTTAAAGCAAGGCAAGTCTGCGCAAGGCTCGCCTATGGCAGAGCATCTTGGTGCCAGGAACTCTGCCAGATCGGGCCTCTGAACAGAGCTAGAGATCTGCCGTACTGGAGTCGCACTTAGCTTCGTGTAAGCAGGGATTTCAGCTTGACGGGGACTTGCTGCCTCCTCTTCCCCCGAGGAGGCTCGCTTCCCTGCTGGCTGTGCACTCGCCTATCAGGCGGGGCGCAGGGCTCCTCCAGCAGGTCTTGCCTCAGGGGCTGCTTCCCCTGAGTTGGGGCTGTGGGCAGGAACCCAGACACGCAGGATCAGGCCCCAAACACCTGCACATGTCTCTGCGGGAGGAGAGTGCTAGGGAACCTACGTCTGTCATACACTTTCTGGGCACCCAAGGAATCAGCCTCCGTGTGTGCGGGGCTGAAAACCCCAGCCAGGGGGACCTGGGAGCCTGGTGCTCTCCGTGTGGCGCTGAATCTGGGCGGCCAAGCAACCGCTGGAGGAGCCCTGCAGTTGCCCTTCCCTTCCCTCTGACAGAATTCTCACTGCTGGAGCCCTTGGCAGTGTGCAACCCACCAGCCCCTAAGCTCTCCTTAAGGAGGACTGGGACCTAAGTGCAAAGGCAAGGCAGGATTGGAGCTGAGGCAAGAAAGGCGCCAGTGGCGACTCCCAGGCTCCTGCTGCCTGCTCCTTCCTGGAGAGGCAGCCTAAAAGCAAGGCAAGTCTGGGCAAGGCTAGCCCCGGCAGAGCAGCCTCGCGCCAGGAACTCTGCCAGATCGGGGCTCTGAGCAGAGCTAGAGCTCTGCCGTACTGGAGGCGCACTTAGCTCCGTGCAAGCAGGGCTTTCAACTTGACGGGGCTGGGCTGCCTCCTCTTCCCCCGAGGAGGCTCGCTTCCCTGCTGGCTGTGCACTCGCCTATCAGGCGGGGCGCAGGGCTCCTCCAGCAGGTCTTGCCTCAGGGGCTGCTTCCCCTGAGTTGGGGCTGTGGGCAGGAACCCAGACACGCAGGATCAGGCCCCCAACCACCTGCACATGTCTCTGCTGGGGAGGAGAGTGCTAGGGAACCTACGTCTGTCATACACTTTCTGGGCACCCAAGGAATCAGCCTCCGTGTGTGCGGGGCTGAAAACCCCAGCCAGGGGCCCTGGGAGCCTGGTGCTCTCGGTGCGGCGCTGATTCTAGGCGGCCTAGAAACCGCTGGAGGAGCCCTGCAGTTGCCCTTCCCTTCCCTCTGACAGAGCTCTCACTGCTGAAGCCCTTGGCAGTGTGCAACCCACCACCCCCTAAGCCCTCCCCAACGACGCCTGGCACCTATGTGCAAAGGCAAGGCAGGATTGGAGCTGAGGCAAGGAAGGCACCAGTGGCGTCTCCCAGGCTCGCTCAGACAGCTCCTTCCTGGGGAGGGAGCCTAAAAGCAAGGCAAGTCTGGGCAAGGCGAGCCCCGGCCGAGCAGCCTCGCGCCAGAAACTCTGCCAGATCGGGGCTCTGAGCAGAGCTAGAGCTCTGCCGTACTGGAGGCCCACTTAGCTCCGTGCAAGCAGGGCTTTCCTCTTGACTGGGCTCGGCTGCCTCCTCTTCTCCCGAGGAGGCTCGCTACACTGCTGGCTGTGCTCTCGCCTATCAGGCGGGCGCCGCAGGGCTCCTCCAGCAGGTCTTGCCTCAGGGGCTGCTTCCCCTGAGTTGGGCTGTGGGCGGGAACCCAGACACGCAGGATAAGGCCCCAACCACCTGCACATGTCTCTGCTGGGGAGGAGAGTGCTAGGGAACCTACGTCTCTCACACACTTTCTAGGCACCCACGGAGTCAGCCTCTGGGAGTGTGGGATGCAAAACCCAGCCAGGGGCCCTTGGAACCTGGTGCTCTCCGTGCGGAGCTTTGTCTGGGCGGCCAAGGAACCGCTGAAGGAGCCCTGCTGTTGCCCTTCGCTTCCCTCTGACAGAGCTTTCACTGCTGGAGCCCTTGGCAGTGTGCAACCCACCAGCCCCTAAGCCCTCCTCAAGGACGCTTGGGACCTAAGTGCAAAGGCAAGGCAGGGGTAGAGCTGAAGCCAGGAAGGCGCCAGTGGCGTTTCCGAGCCTCACACAGCCTGCTCCTTCCTGGGGAGGGAGCCTTAAAGCAAGGCAAGTCTGCGCAAGGCTCGCCTATGGCAGAGCATCTTGGTGCCAGGAACTCTGCCAGATCGGGCCTCTGAACAGAGCTAGAGATCTGCCGTACTGGAGTCGCCACTTAGCTTCGTGTAAGCAGGGATTTCAGCTTGACGGGGACTTGCTGCCTCCTCTTCCCCGAGGAGGCTCGCTTCCCTGCTGGCTGTGCACTCGCCTATCAGGCGGGGGCGCAGGGCTCCTCCAGCAGGTCTTGCCTCAGGGCTGCTTCCCCTGAGTTGGGGCTGTGGGCAGGAACCCAGACACGCAGGATCAGGCCCCAAACACCTGCACATGTCTCTGCTGGGGAGGAGAGTGCTAGGGAACCTACGTCTGTCATACACTTTCTGGGCACCCAAGGAATCAGCCTCCGTGTGTGCGGGGCTGAAAACCCCAGCCAGGGACCTGGGAGCCTGGTGCCTCCGCCTGTGTGGCGCTGAATCTGGGC
>NW_017194661.1:0-9234 GCF_001704415.2 Capra hircus
GGGCCTCTAGGGATTCCTCTCCCATCGATGCCTAAGAGAGAGGTGCCTCTCGGGGCACCTGAGGATGCCTCTCAGTGCTGACATGAATCTTTCCGTACTTCTGGAGTCTCACCAGGGAGTCAGTCCTCATCTCGTGTGGGGGCATGCACCTGCCATTTCCTCACGACCTGCAGCAGCAGTGTCCACGCTTGCCGACGTGTGGATCAAGGGATCTGTCGCTTTCCATTGAGGCTTTCCCACGAGGCTTTCCAACAGGGCTGTCCCACGTGCCACGGTGGTGTGAGTCGATCCTCGGCGTGAACGTCGAGGCAGTGCAGGGAAAACAGTTTCTTCTGGAATGGACTTAGACATCTGGGGGACTCTTGGAATGCTGGCAAGGCCCTGGAGTTCCCTCTCGTCTTTCCTGTTGAGAGCGCCTCCTCTTGAGATGCGACGGGAAGGCCGGGAATTCTTTCCCGACGACGAAGGGAAAGGATCCCTCTTCTCGAGCTACGAGGCGGAAACGGGGCTCCGGCTGGATATGGGCGGGACCTCGTCCTTCCTCTCGAGTGGATATGGGTATGTCGGAGAACTTCTTGACTTGCAGCAAGGGTGTGAAGGACCCTTTGGAAGTTCCAGAGGTTAGGTGTGATTAGCCTCGAGACGCCTCAGCGGAAATGGGCCTCATCTCGCCTGGAGGGGAGAACCTCCTGGATTTTCTCGAGTTGCTGCTCGAGTTACGACGGAGACCTCAGGGACCCGCTCTGGTGACCTCAGGAAAGGCCAGTCCCCATGCGAGGTGCTAGGGGGCCTCTCAGGATTCCTCTCCCCGATGCCGGGGCCTAAGACCTTGTGTGGAGTCGGGACCGGAACCTGAGGATTCCTCTCCAGTGCTGACATGGATCTTGGCGTACTTCTGGAGTCTCCCAAGTTGCGTCAGTCCTCGCTCGAGTGGGGTCATGCACGTGCGCTTTCCTCCGAGCGGTAGCAGCAGTGTCACGCTTCCCTTCTCGTGGATCAAGGAATCTGTGGCTTTCCTGGAGTCTTTCCCATGAGGCTTTCCCACAGGGCTATTCCACTTGCCACCATGGTGTGAGTCGATCCTCGGCGTGAAAGTCGAACCAGTGCAGGGAAAACAGGAACCTCCTTCCCACAGTAGGGGATACACTGTCCCTTGGCGGTATCTCCAGGGCACTCGCGCTGGGGGGTTGCCCGCGGAGGTGCGGGCCTCAGGCTCCACGTGAGAAAGCCCCAAATGGCATTAGCTGCCAGTCCAGACGCTGGCCCCTCAGGTCTCTGGCCGAGCCTTGGGCTCCAGGCAACTCAAAACCCTCGGGGTGGCACTCTGGGACTGCTGTGGAAAGGATGCCAAGAGCCCACGGAGGAGTTGGGGAGGGGGCATGGGGGAAACGGAGGCGAGGACAGCGAGGGATCTAGGTGGAGGCACTGGAGAGAGCGTCTGGTGTCCCGGAATGCCTCGGAGGAGCCAGCGGGGACAGACGAGGACCAGGGACCTGTGGAATGTGAAAAGGCGGGAAATCTCAGAGCAAGGCAGGCTGGGAAAGGGGGCGTTGGTGGCCAATCAAAGGGACCTAGGGCGTTTCCTGGGCGGTGAGTTCCCTTGGCACTGCTGAGGGCCCCTGATTGATCACTCGGCGTTGAACCCACCCCCCGCTGCGAGGGAGGGCCACAAACCAAAGCCCCCGAACTGCCCGCCCACCCCAACGGGGATCTTGGCGGTCCAGGGCACAGCTGTGCCCGGAAAAGCCCACTCGCTCCACGGGACTCCGTCCAGGGTCTCTGCTTGGAAAGAGGCCAGGGGCGGCCCCCTCCATCTACCCACCCAAACCCTATTGACGTCAATGGTGGCGGAGACGCCTCCCGTTCTCCAGAGTCCTGAGCTGCTGGGTCCCCGCCCACTCAGCCAGCAGTCTGCAGCGTGCCCGTGTGCCTCTCCCACCATGGCTTCGTCCGGCTCCTCCAGCACCTCAAGCGGTACGTTTGCCCTCGGTCCCTGTGGTCGGATCACATCTCAGGGATTTGCGGGTGGCCTGGGCAAGGGCTCTCGGCCAATGTGTTGACCCCCCTCCCACCCGAGAACGGCTGGGACCCATCGGCCAGGCCCAGGGTTCCGAGGCGTCAGGTGTGCCCAAATTCGGAGGCGTGGCATCGTTCGTTCAACTTGCTCCTTTGGCACACACATGGCTTCTCCGTTCTCTTTTCTGGGAAGACAGTGTTGTTTCAGGGGGCGTGCTGCGGGGGGCGGGGGCCGGGTTGGGGGGTGGTGGGAGCGGGTGCTTTGCTGGGATGAGGCCCTTTATCCTCACATCTTCATGTGGGAATGGGAGTCGGGGAGCTCTGTGGCCTTGCTGCCTTCAGTGGCTTCCTCTGCACAGGGGCCTAGTGGCTTCTGCCTTTTGTCAGGCGTTACGGGTTTGGGCGTCGCTTGGTGGCCTTGGCCTTTGCCTTGGCCTGGGCCTTGGCCTTGCCCTTGGCGTTGCTGTTGCCCTTGCCTTGGTCTTGGGCTTGGCCTTGCCCTGCCTTGAACTTGAACTTGACCTTGACCTTGACCTTGACTTGAACTTGGGCTTGACCTTGAACTTGAAATTGAACTTGACCTTGACCTTGACCTTGAACTTGTGCTTGACCTTGAACTTCAACTTGAACTTGACCTTGAACTTGAACTTGAACTTCAACTTCAACTTCAACTTGACCTTGAACTTGAACTTGAACTTGACTTTGAACTCGAACTTGACCTTGACGTTGAACTTGAACTTGAACTTGAACTTGAACTTGACCTTGAACTTGAACTTGAATTGACTTGAACTTGAACTTACTTGACTATTGAACTTGAACTTGACTTGAGACTTGAACTTGAACTTGAACTTGACTTGAACTTGAACTTGAACTTGACCTTGAACTTAACTTGAACTTGAATTGTGACCTTGACCTTGACCTTGACTCGAGATTTGCTCAGAGCTCGAGTCCAGAAGCAGGGCCCTGTATCTCCCCTTCCCTTGTGATCATTGCAAAGACATTCCTAGCTGATAGCGGAGTGCCCTGAAGAAGCAAGCAGTGGGAGTGTGTTTGACACGACTGTGTGCCTTCCTGGCCTCATCTCACAAGGGCCTTTCCTCTCGAAGTAGGCCCCATGTCCCCTTGGAGGGTGTCATGCCTCTTTCTCCTCACTGCCAAAGGGTGGAGCAAGCTCGCTCTGTCAGAGGTACAAAAAACAGCAATTGAATGGATTTTCAAGCTCTTGCTAGGCTGCACCCTTTCAGGCCCACTTTACTGAAACAGGTGCTCTGTGGCCCCTGGTTGGGTATGCAGGTTCACAAACAGGGTGAGATCCTGTCCAAGCCAAGAATTTTCCTGAAAGACCTAGGCTCACTAGAGCTCTCCTCCAGAGCAAGGGGATAGAGGAGATGTATGGAGGAGTCTTTGCCTTTCCCTGTGAGTGTGGGGCTACTCCCTACGGCCCCAAGCTCAGGATAACTGCCTCTAAGAAAGGAATGGCAAGAAGCGCTATTCTTGGAGGTTGGGACAGGGAGTTCGCAGCATGTGGGGAAAGAAAGACTTCTTCGGGAAGAAGAGGCAACCACCGGGGGTGTGTTTGCAAGCCTCTATTTGGAAGGAACAGGTTTGCTTATACAACTCAAGACCTCCAGATCTGCTCAGAGGACTGAAGTTCCAGAGACAGGGCCATGTATCTCCCTTCCCTTTGAGATCCTTGCAAAGACATTCCTAGCAGATCGTGGAGTGCCATGAAGAAGCAAGCAGCGGGAGTGTGCTTGACATCACTGGCTGCCTACTGGGCTCAGCTCCTCAAGGGGCCTTTCTCTCCTGGTAGGCCTATGTCCCTTTGGAGAGGGTGGTGCCCTCTTCCCTCCACACTGCCAAAGGGTGGAGGTGGAGCAAACTCGTTCTCTCCGAGGTAAAAAAAAAAAGACAAATTGGATGGATTTTAAGCTCTTGCTATGCTGCACCCCTCCAGGACCACTCGAGCAAACAGGTGCCTGTGGCCCCTAGGTCGGGTATGCAGGTTCACACACGGGTGGATCCCGTCAAAGCAAGAATTTTCCTGACAGACCTAGGCTCACTAGAGCTCTCCTCAGAGGAAAGGGGACAGAAAAGACGTGTGTGTGGAGGTGGCTCTGCTTTCAGGTCCCAATCTCAGGATAACTGCCCCTAAGAAAGGAACTGCTGCTGCTGCTGCTGCTAAGTTGCTTCAGTCGTGTTCGACTCTGTGCGACGCCATAGACGGTAGCCCACTAGGCTCCCCGTCCTGGGATTCTCCAGGCAAGAACAGTAAGTGGTTGCCATTGCCTTCTCCAATGCATGAAAGTGAAATGAAAGTGCAGTCGCTCAGTCGTGTCCGACCCTCAGCGACCCCACGGACTGCAGCCTACCAGGCTTCTCGTCCATAGGATTTTCTGAAAGGAACTGCAAGAAGCGCTTTTCCAGGAGGCTGGGAAAGGGAGTTCGCAGGATGTGGGGAAAGAGAGCCTCCTTCGGGAAGAATAGGCGGCCACTTGTTTTGTGTTGCAAACCTCTATTTGGAAGGAACAGGTTAGCTTATACAAAGGGAGACCTCCAGATCTGCTCAGAGGACCAAAGTTGCAGAGGCAGGTCGGTGTATTTCCCTTCACTTTGCGATCCTTGCAAAGACATTCCTTGCTGATAGATGATTCAGCAAGGGCCTTTGAGACTGTTGTTTTCTTTCCTAGGTTCAAAGATTCCTTCAGTTCCTAATATAGATATCCTAGAAATTATCTGACATCCGTGAAAATCTGATATGTCCTGGTCAAATGCTGTCAGTTATAATTCCAGTTATCATATTAAGCATTTCAAGTCGCAGCAGTGACCAGATTACATTGTCAATTTCTATTTAATCAGGTTTTAACCATGTCCTCTATGGTTTCACACTGATGCCTTTGCAGAAATACTGCTACTTCAAGATATATGGAATATACTTTTTTAAGCTTACCGATAATTTGTTTGTTTGTTTGTTTGTCTTCTGGTAAGCTGGTACCAGATGGAATTTAGTCTCCTCTCTAGGTTAAGAGACAAAGTTTTCTTAGAATGCAATTTTTGATAACAGACTATGGATTTCTTTACCTTTCATTGATTTATAATTGTTTTCATCATCTGTTTTTTACTTCGGTAAAGTAAATAAGCCTTATTTAAGATTTTGGTACATGTAGGATGGACTAAGCTTTCCCCACTCTTGCAAGTTCCTTAACCCTTCAGATTCTTCTCGTGGGACAAGATCTCACTTTCTCCAGAGGACAATCCAAGCTTTTTATTAGTTGATCTGCCCTGACATCAGAGTCCATTTGAGCACGAGTTGGCCTATAATTTAGGCATGAAACTATGACTACATAAAGAAAAGGTGACTTTAGATTCAGGGATGGCCATGATATGCCTTGCACTTCAGAGAAAATGGTTAAAATGATTTTTTTTTCTTCAAAACTGCACAGCCAGTTCTTTCAGCATATGCAATTGAAAACATCTAGTCATTAGGTCAGTTTTCATTCCAATCCCAAAGAAAGGCAATGACAAAGAATATTCAAGTGCTGCACAATTGCACTCATCTCACACACTAGTAAAGTAATGCTCAAAATTCTCCAAGTTCACATGAACTGTGAACTTCCAAATGTTCAAGAGGATTTAAAAAATGCAGAGAAACCAGAGATCAAACTGCCAACATCCACTGGATCATTGAAAAAGCAAGAGAGTTCCAGAAAAAAAGACATCTATTTCTGCTTTATTGACTATGCCAAAGCCTTTGACTGTGTGGATCACAATAAACTGGGAAAATTCTGAAAGAGATGGAATACCAGACCACCTGACCTGTCTCTTGAGAACCTGTATGCAGGTCAGGAAGAAACAGTTCGAACTGGACATGGAAAACAGACTGGTTCTAAATAGAAAAGGAATATGTCAAGGCAGTGTATTGTCACCCTGCTTATTTAACTTATATGCAGAGTACATCATGAGAAACCTGGGCTGGAGGAAGCACACGCTGGAATCCAGATTGCTGGGAGAAATATCAAGAATCTCAGATATGCAGATGACACCACCCTTATGGCAGAAAGTGAAGAAGACTAAAGAGTCTCCTGATGAAAGTGAAAGAGGAGAGTGAAAAAGTTAGCTTAAAGCTCAGCATTCAGAAAACTAAAATCATTGCATCCAGTCTCATCACTTCATGGCAAATAGATGGGAAAACATTGGAAACAGCAGCAGACTATTTTGTGGGGGGCTTGGAAATCACTGCAGGTGATGGCTGGCTCCATGAACTTAAACATATTTATGACTTGGAAGAAAAGTGATGACCAAATAGACAGCATATTAAAAAGCCGAGACGTTGCTTTGCCAACAAAGATCCATCCAGTCAAGGCTATGGTTTTTCCATATGTCATGGATGGATATGAAAGATGTACTATAAAGAAAGTGACAGCTGAAAATTGGATGCTTTTGAACTGTGGTGTTGGAGAAGATGCTTGTAGGTCGCTTAGACTACAAGGAGACGCAACCACTGCCATCCTAAAGGAAATCAGGTCTGAATATACATTGGAGGACTAATACTGAACCTGAAACTCCAATACTTTGGCCACTTGATGTGAAGAGCTGACTCACTTGGAAGTTGCTTTGATTTGCCTGTGAGTGTGGGAGCCCTCCGTGGGCAAAAGGGCCTCAGGGGTCATTGCCACTGAATCACGACCTCCAAGCAAGCGCATTCCAGCTGTGTGACATTCAGGAAGCAGGAGACTGGGAAAACTATCTTCCTTAGAGGAAGGAAAGTCATCCACAGAGAGTGTGTTTTCAGGCCTCTCTTTGCAGCAAGTGTTTTGCTTCTCAGACATCAGAGCTGCAGGCTTGCTCTGAGGGCCTCAATTGCAGAGTCAGGGCTGTGTGTCTCACTGCACTTTCCAAGCATTGCAGACACATTCCTAGGTTGGAGCAGTGCTTCCCATGAGAAAGAAGCCTCGGGAGTGTGTCTGAGCGGGCTGAGTGCCATGCTAGGGTCACCTAGTCGAGGGCACCTTGCACATCCAATGGGCCCCAGGCGAGTAGCTATGGACCGGCCCTTCGGTTGAGATATCCCAAAGCAGGGAACAAAGCTAGCTCTGTCAGAAGGAGGAAAACAGCAATGGGATGGATTTTCAAGCAGTTGCTAAGTCACACCACGTTAGGGCTCCCCGGGAAAGAAATGCGAATTTTGGCCTCTAGGCCCAGTATCCAGATGTGTGCACAGGATATTTTCCCCACAGGATCCAAGAATGTTCCAGACAGACCTAAGCTCACTAGCTCTCTCCTGCAGAGGAAATGAAATATTGTTGCTGAACCACGAAAAGATGCTGGGATTCTTGGCTTATGGAGGAGAAGAATTCAATCCAGGGCCCAAGACGAGGCTTGATTGCTCAGAGCTTTTGTGCAATAGAGTTTTATTAAAGGATAAAGGAGATAGAGAAAGCTTCTGACAGAGACATCACAAGGGGCAGAAAGCGTACCCCCTTGCTAGTGTTAGTAATGGAGTTATATACTCTCCAATAAGTTATGACAACGAACAAAAGAATGTCTGGAGGTTGTAAAGACTCACTAGACCTACTCCCATAATTGACATTTTAAGATAACAGGATTAGCCAGAAGGTTTTTTCCAGAGACCGTCCTCAAGAAGGATGCATGATTGTTATATAATCCTAAGGAATGTAGAGGGAAAAACAGTTTGTCCTTTCTTCCTCCTTGAGAATTCTAGACCCCTCTCTCCTTGGGGACCCTTGAACTTCTTAGAAACCTGCCTTGGCAATGACTCTCTCAGAAACATGATTGAACAGCCGTTTGGAGCTTCCTTTGACTTTCCCTGGGAGGGAGGGAGCCCTCCCTGAGCACAGGGCCTCAGGGGCCATGGCCAATGAAAAATAATCTCCCAGCAAGTGCTTTTCAGCCCTGTGTGACTCTCAGCCCACAGGAGGCTGAGAAAACTCTCTTCCTTGGAGGAAGGAAAGGCAGCCCAAGAGTGTGTTTTCAGGCCTGTATCTTGCAGCAAGTGTTTGGCTTGTTAGACAGAAGACCTGCAGGCCTGTTCCAACAGACTCAATTCCAGAATCAGGGCCTTGTGTCTCCCTGCAGTTTCCTGGCCTTGCAAACACATTCCTAGGTGAGAGCAGTCCTGCCCATGGGGACTGCTGCGGGAGTGTGTCTGAGGGGGCCAGGTGTCATGCTGGGGTCACCTGGTCGAGGGCACCTTGCACCTCCAATGGACCCCAGGCAAGGAGTTGCAGGCCACCACCTTGCTTCTGAAATCCCAAAATGGGGAGCAAAGCTCGCTCTGTCAGAGGGAAGAAAACAGCAACAGGATGGATTTTCAAGCAGTTGCTAGGCTGTACTGCGTTAGGGCTCCAAGGAAGGAAAATGCGAATTTTAGCCCCTACGACTGGTATCCAGGTGGGCTCCCAGGATGATTTCCCCGCAGGATCCAAGAACGTTCCAGACAGACCTGGGCTCACTAGCTCCCTCCTGCAGAGGAAACATGAGAGAACAGCTGTTTGGAGGTTGCTTTGACTTCCCCTGGGAGGGTAGGATCCCTCCCTGGGTGCAGGGCCTCAGGGGCCATTGCCGCTGAGAAATGCCCTCTAAGCCAGACCTTTCCAGCCTTGTATGACTCAGCACGGAGGAGACTGGAAAAGCTCTCTTCCTTGGAGGAAGGAAAGGCAGCCCCAGAGAGTGTGTTTTCACACCTGTATCTTGCAGCAAGTGTTTGGCGTCTCAGACGTCAGACCTCCAGGCCTGCTCCAACGGCCTCAGTTCCAGAGTCAGGGCCGTGTGTCTCCCTGCATTTTCTGAGCCTTGGGAACACATTCCTAGGTCAGAACAGTCCTGCCCATGGGGAAGGAGGCTGCGGGAGTGTGTCTGAGGGGGTCGGGTGCCATGCTGGGGTCCAATAGACCCGGTACCTCCAATAGACCCCAGGACAACAGCGGTGGGGCTCCCCCTGGCTTCCGAAATGCCAAAGCGAGAAGCAAAGCTAGCTCTATCAGAAGGAAGAAAAGAGCAATCGGATGGATGTTCAGGCTGTTGCTGGGCCGCACCACTTCAGGGTCCCCCCGAGAGGAACAGGCGCCCTGTGGCCCTAGGTCCGATATGCAGGTTAACACACAGGGTGTGTCCCCATAGGAGCCAAGAATTTTCCTGACAGACCTAGGCTCACTAGAGCTCTCCCTACAGGGCAAAAGGGGTAGTGTCCCATAGGAG
>NW_017194662.1:0-9234 GCF_001704415.2 Capra hircus
CAATACAGGGAAGAATGATTACGAGGAGCAAGATTATAAACAGTTGACAGAATAGTCTTTCCAGAAATGAAGTTAGAGAAAGTGTGGAGAAAGTCATTGGCTTCTCCTGCGCGGTGTAAAATCTAATCGGGAGTGTTCCAAGGTCTGAATCTGATTATGAAGTTTCTCTAAGTCTAAACTAATATCTGAGCTGTTCCAAAACACCTAAAACTTGATTTTTTAACATATTGGGCATTTACACTTGTTGAGTCAATGATTGCTGTCATAGTAACAATAACAGTTGTTGTAACACAGCAAGAACATAATTATCATATCAATAAGTTGTTACAGTTACAGGACATCTTTAAAACCACAAAAGAGCATACATTACTTTGAGGAGTTAAACAAGATGAAGACATCCATGGTTCACAAGTTGCTACATTAGGTACGTTAAGTTTTCTGGAATCATTGGTGAAAAGAAGAACATAAGAGAGGATAGACAAGCCAAAATAGAGTAAATAGAGTCATTTTCTGGTTGGAGTTTGCGCTGCAGCAGCTGTTAGTCCCGCCGGGATCTTGATGTTTTTTTTGCCTCCTTCTGCCATCGCGCGTGGCTGCCAAGCTACACGAAAATTTGAGCAAATAGTTTACAGTTCCCATACATCTCCTTTTCCCATCAAGTCTCTATCCATAGTTTCGCAGATGGACGCTGGCGGAGCACTAGGTCCCATCAGTCAGTAAGGCTGGCCCCGCCCTTGGCTTTCGGTGCGGCTGTTTCCCGCGGCGGTGGCGGCAGAGAAGTTCCCTTTTTCTTTTGTGGCGAATCAGTCTGTCCGGGATCCAAATTGACGAATCTGCACCCTGTGAAAAAAACATAAACACTTCCTCGACCCGCAGTAAATTCTGGGTCAGGATCTTTTTGTTATCTGGAGGAGATCTTTTCACTTTATCAACGGTTTTACATCTTATAGTTCCAAACAAATCAGCATTTAACTTATTACAAAGAGAACATGTTGTAAAATCTGATGGAGGAAAAACTATATTTAAATTATCCTTTTTTAATTTTTGAATTAACAAAGCATGTGAGGGTAAATGATGCAAGATTTGACCACAATAATTTCCTATAGCAATCTGCCAATCATCATCAAACATTTGAAAAGCATCAAGTTGTTTTGTTATATGGAATTACAATTTTTGATGGCTCTTTACTAAACAATTTAATAAATCAGTATACTTGAATTAATCTTTTTAATTAATATGTCAGTAATTTTTCCTTAGGCAGAGGCCATTGTTCCACCCACGCCAGATCTTGAGATTTTCATGTAATGGGGTAGGCAGCAAAAAACACTGGCCTTCATTATAAATTTGGATATCCCAATCCAGTACATAGCTTGCGAGGAGTTGGACAAATTGGCTCAATTATTTTTGTCTGTTGTTTACCCAATCCTTTTGATGGATCATAGCCTATCTGCAGCATCTGAGAGGTCACTTTATCATCAGGGCTAAAAAGTAACACTCCCATTTGAGATAGCATGTCCCTCCCCCACAGGGTAAGGGGGAGCGAAGGAACAACATAAGGTTGGAAAGTTCCACAGGTATCCTCAAATTGCCAATCTAAAATTTTTGCACTGTTAACTACTGTGGGGGCTTGAGGGCAAATAAAACAAAATTTGACTCCTGAAATCTATCAGAGCAACTTGCCAAATCATCACTATTTTTGTAAAAGACTTGCAGTTGATCCTTATTGAATGGAATTAATATATTTGTTACTTATTTTCCAAAAAGTTTTACACTTCTTTTTCTTTTTTTTTTAATTAATTGTTCCACCAAGTTGGGATAAGATAAAACTATTTTTCTTGGGGTCATTGGTAGATGGAACCAATGGGCCTTCTTGTCACAAGCATCCTGTAGGTATACATTTTGTGGCAAGAATAATTTAATCTCCTCTTTTGGCAATATTAATCTTAATTACTGATCATTTAAAGCCTCATTCACTTTAACAAAAGCCAACTCTGTCTCACTAGTCAACCTTTTCTTAGAACTGGGATTAGGATTGTTTTTTTTAAGCAATCAAACAAAAGGCTTTAAATCTACAGAAGTCAGTTTTAAATGTGGGCATATCCAATTAATATCACCTAATAATTTTTGGAAATCATTTAAAGTTAGTAAACAATCTCTCAGCAGCTTTAAAGGGACATTATCAGTTTTAAAACTTTTGGCAGACCTAAATATAAGAAGCAGGAAAAGGGTGTTACACAATATCTTTATAAGCTTTTTCAATGATCTTGGTATAACCCAAATCTGGTCTATAGCCTTTTAGATGACAAGTAACCATTTAATCTTTGCTTGCATACTTCCAGCAACGGGGAGCTCACTACTCACCAAGGTTTTAAACTCTCTCTCACCTCTTATTTTATAGCATTTCCATCTTGCATACCACTTTCTCTAATCCTATGAACTCATTTTCAGTAGTATATGTTGGCCAGGAGCTGGGCCAGTCTCTCAGCAATGTAAGAAACGTCTTGTCTATTGTCTAACAGCCATGACATTTTATATCCTTGAATTAAAAAATCTTTTAAAGACCTAGAAGCTGCAATATTCTGCACCCAAAAAGCTAGATCTAGATCCTCTGGGGCTTTTTTTGTCTGGTTTTTCTGTCTGGTAATAAGGTAAAAGCAAAAGCTGTGCTATTTTTTTTAATTTTTATTAATTGCACAGTTTTAGCAGGTGGCGAGATCAAAACTTCAATTTTTTCAGTATAATCAGAATTTACTACACAAGACACTACCGAAATTTTTTGAAAAGAAAGCAAGCTATGCCCCAGCACAAGTCTTACCATGTCCTCAGGCAGGGGACTAGCCACTCCCATTGGAATCTGAGTCAGGAGTTATTATTATTGAGGTGGTGGAACTGAGGTCCAGGCCTGAGCTACCTGGGGTTGTTTGGTACGGGTTGTTGTCTCTGTTTAGCAGGACATTTTGGCAAAAAATGTTCTATTTGGCCTCAAGAGAAACATTTTGCATTTGTAAAGTCCTTTTTATTACGAATATTTTTCTTTCTTTTTTTCTGTTTTTCTTCCTTTTTGGGGGGGGGAGGTGAGGCCCCTCCTGAGGGGATTTTATGCAAGGAGCAAGCTCTGTTTTAAAAGCTCTTTTGCTCAAAAATATTGTCACTATCGTTTTCAAACTTAAGCCATGTTTTGGGAGGCTTTGGATATAAAGTGGGGAGTTCTTAAGCCCTGGGGAGGCGCAAGCAGAGGTTGCAGTGGTCGCCTTAAATAAGATACCTTTTTTTAAAGATTTGGTTTGTGTAGAGGGGGAGGGGGCTCTCCAGGGCCCTCGGCCGCTGCGTCCTGTAAGCACCCTCCTTCCTCGGGAGGAAGAGTACTGTCTGTCTCCTTTTGTTTGCCAATGGCAGAAAATATGATCTGCGTAGAAGGTGGAGACCCACTACCATTAACTGCTATAGCCTCTCCCATAGGCTATCTAACAGCCTCATGACAGGGGTCCAGAACATTTGTAATCATACTTTACAGAGCAAAAGCATTTACAGGCCCATGCAAAGTATAATAAGTTTTTAGCTGTTTTCCTAGCTTCACCCAAGTATCTAAATCCCTTTTCTGGAAACCAAGGACATTGCTCTCGTAACACTAGCCTTTTAATCTTTAATTTGTCTTTTTTGTTTAACAGTTACAAAATTACTTGTATAAAGAGGTGTCATTGTTTTGAGTCATTGTTACCCCTGTCAGAAAATTAAGAGTTATAGAAAAGTCTGCCTTGACAAAAAGGTTTTACCTTAGCCAAGGGGGGTTTTGTTTTTAACCCTAAGATAGCAGGTTTCTTTTCAACCTCTAGAGCACCAGGTTTCTCTTAAACCCTTGAACACTTCCCACTCCTCTTCACCCTGTCTATCCTACAGGGGGGTCCGCGGCACCCTGAGTGGGGTCCTAGCCGTCCCGAATACTCAACACTGGGGGAGTACCCGAAAGTACTCCTGGGGGAGTGATTAAGTCACTCTGGGGGGAGCAACGGAGAGTGCTCTGGGGGGAGATTTTGCTCCGAGGAACCTACCTTCGAATAGCCTGTTCCGGACGCCACTTGCAGGGGTCCAGCCCCGGTGGATCCAGGGAATTCGAAGGGTGGACGGCGTTGGCGTGGAAAGACTTCTTTATTTATTAATATAAGATTAGATTAAGAAACTGTAGCGTAGTAGGAAGATTAAGTGGAGGAAGAGGGCTGAATAGCTTGGTTTACGCGGAAGGCCACTAAAATTCCAGACAAGGAATTTGCACCATCTACATTGGGCCACTGGCACCCGCTTGAATATCTAAGGGTGCCTCACCTTAAGCTCCCTTTCCTGCGGTTCTTAACAGCCAGGGCAAGTAAGTAGACCTGGAGAGCCTCCGCCCCAGGTGGAGATTCAGCCTGAAGTTAAAGAGCAGAGAGAGGGAAGGGAGAGAAGAAAGAGAGAGAAAAACACGGGGGAGCCAGAGTCCCAAGAAACCAGGCCGAGAGACTAGTTCGAGAAGCTGGCCGAGAAACTGGCCCCCCTCCTTTATTGTTCAGAAGGCCTTTGATACACAGAGATCAATGGGTAACACAAAATTATGTAGCATTCGCAACCCAGATTCTTTCCGTATATCATTTTGTATACAAAAGGTCTCAGGTGATTTACATTATCTTCTGGCCAAGAGGCTTGTTAACACTTTTTGGCTCTCTTCCTTAATGAATGTTAATTTTGTTTCCCCTCAAGTGTTTTTCTTTAATCTGCATCTCCTTAAAGCATTAAAGTTACATCTCTATAGAACAAAGGTGCAGTGGGATATAACAAAGAAGGTACTTAACTCAAAGATCTAGTGTTGCTAATACCAGGTCTACTACTTGTTTTTCTATACAACAACTATATCTAAAAATAAAGGATATGAAAATTTGGCAGCAAGCATTGACTCAACAAATGAAACTTTTCATCAGTCCTATTCTAAAGATTTAGACTCTTCAGAAGCCCCTACATTCCTAGGATGTTTTAAGCTTCCCTTGCCTCCTGTGGTCAGGAGGCCTCAAACAATCAAATGCGCAGCTGTACGAGTCCTGCAGGCAGGCTAGAAAGCCATCAGAGGGGTTTTTAATTGAAACACTCTTTCAAATGAAGAAGACTAAAGCCCTGAATTGACATTTTCCAGAAAATGTCAGAAGAGTGGAAAAGCAGAGCACAAAAGCCGGCAGATTTTTTTGGGGTACATGCTTAGGAATTTCCAGAGGGGTCCCTGAAGTCTGAGCACGCCTTGCGCATGTCAGCTTCCTTCCTCATGACCTTGTCACGGGCGGGCTTCTTCACACTGGCTCCCGGCACGACGGGAAGCGTGACACTGCTGCTACAGCACGGGAGGAAAGCACCATTGCATGCCCCCATTCGAGCGAGGACTAACTCTCCTGGGGAGATTCAAAATAACCCCAAGATCTATGTCAGTCATGGAGAGGAATCCTCAGGTTCCGGCACAGACTCACAAGATATTAGGGGCATCCACGGGAGAGGAATCCCGCAGGCTCCAAGCAACTCGCATGGGACTGGCATTTACTAAGGTCACCAGAGCGGGTCCCTGAGGTCCCCGTCGTAAGACGAGAGCACTGCCCCAACGAGAAAATCAAGGAGGCTCTCCCTCCAAGCCAGATGAGGCCTATTTCCACTGAGGCGTCTCGAGGCTAATCACACCTAACCTCTGGAACAAAGGGTCCTTCACACCCTTGCTGCAACTCAAAAAAGTTCCCAACATCATCTCCACTTGAGAGGAAGCACGAGGGTCCCGCCACATCCAGAGGAGCCCCGTTTCCACCTCGTAGCGATCCTAGAAATAACATCTCAAGAGGAGGCGCTCTCCACAGTCCATGGTCGTTCCACCATTCAAGAGCCCCAGATGTCTCAGTCCTTTAACCTGTGCACTGCTCGACTTTCGACTCACACCACGTGGCACGTGGGACAGCCCTGTGGGAACAGAAAGCCTAGCCACAGATCCCTTGATCCAGAAGGGAAACTGCTTCTACAGCTCGGAGGAAAGTGCACGTGCATGCCCCACTCGAGACGAGGACTGACCCCTGGGGAGACTCCAGAAGTAACCCAAGATCCAAGTCAGCACTGGAGAGGAATCCTCAGGTTCCGGCACGACGCCACACAAGGTCTTAGGCCCGGCATCCGGGAGAGGAATCCTGACTCGCATGGGACTGGCCTTTCCTGAGGCCACCAGAGCGGGTCCCTGAGGTCCCCATCGTAAGTCGAGAGCACCTGCCCAACTCGAGAAAATCAGGAGGTTCTCCCCTCCAGGCGAGATGAGGCCCATTTCCGCTGAGGCGTCTCGAGGCTAATCACACCTAACCTCTGGAACTTCCAAAGGGTCCTTCACACCCTTGTTGCAACTCAAAGTTCCCCCACATACCCGTCTCCACTCGAGGAAGCACGAGAGTCCGCCCACATCCAGAGGAGCCCCCATTTCCGCCTCTAGCTCGAGAGGAGTGATCCTTTCCCTGCGTGGTCGGGAAAGAATTCCCGGCATTCCCGTCGCATCTCAAGAGGAGGCGCTCTCCACAGGAAAGGCGAGAGGAACTCCAGGGTCGTGCCACCATTCCCAGAGTCCCCCAGATGTCTCAGTCCATTCCAGGGAAACCTGTTTTCCCTGCACTGCCTCGACTTTCAAGCCGAGGATCGACTCACACCACGGTGGCACGTGGCACAGCCCTGTGGGAAAGCCTCGTGGGAAACCCTCATGGGAAAGCCCCGAGGGAAAGCCACAGATCCCTTGATCCACGCGAAGGGAAGCGTGACACTGCTCCGACAGCTCGGGAGGAAAGCGCACGTGCATGCCCCCACTCGAGACGAGGACTGACTCCCCTGGGGAAACTCCAGAAGTACCTCAAGATCATGTCAGCACTGGAGAGGAATCCTCAGGTTCCGGCACCGAGTCCACACAAGGTCTTAGGCCCCGGCATCGACGGGAGAGGAATCCCGAGAGGCCCCCGAGCAATTCGCATGGGGACTGGCCTTTCCTGAGGCCACCAGATCGGGTCCCTGAGGTCCCCGTCGTAAGTCGAGAGCACCTGCCGCAACTCGAGAAAATCCAGGAGGTTCTCCCCTCCAGCGAGATGAGGCCCATTTCCGCTGAGGCGTCTCGAGGCTAATCACACCTAACTCTGGAACTTCCAAAGGGTCCTTCACACCCTTGCTGCAACTCAAGAAGTTCCCCGACATACCCGTCTCCACTCGAGAGGAAGCACGAGAGTCCCGCCCACATCCAGAGGAGCCCCGTTTCGCCTCCTAGCTCGAGAGGAGGGATCCTTTCCCTGCGTGGTCGGGAAAGAATTCCTGGCGTTTCCGTCGCATCTCAAGAGGAGGTGCTCTCCACAGAAAAGGCGAGAGGAACTCCAGGGTCGTGCCACCTTTCCCAGAGTCCCCCAGATGTCTCAGTCCATTCCAGGGAAACCTGTTTTCCATGCACTGCCTCCACTTTCAAGCCGAGGATCGACTCACACCACGGTGGCACGTGGGACAGCCCTGTGGGAAGCCTCCGGGAAAGCCACAGATCACTTGATCCACGCGAAGGGGAGCATGACACTGCTGCTACAGCTCGGGAGGAAAGCGCACGTGCATGCCCCCAATCGCGACGAAGACTGACTCCCCTGGGGAGACTCCAGAAGTACCCAAGATCCATGTCAGCACTGGAGAGGAATCCTCAGGTTCCGGCACCGACTCCACACAAGGTCTTATGCCGGGGTCCAGCCCCGGTGGATCCAGGGAATTCGAAGGGTGGACGGCGTTGGCGTGGAAAGACTTGTTTATTTATTAATGTAAGATTAGATTAGGAAACTATAGTGTAGTAAGAAGATTAAGTGGAGGAAGAGGGCTGAATAGCTTGGTTATGCGGAAGGCCAATAAAATTCCAGACAAGGAATTTGCACCACCTACGTTGGGCCACCGGCGCCCGCTTGAATATCTAAGGGTGCCTCGCCTTAAGCTCCCTTTCGTGCGGGTCTTAACAGCCAGGGCAAGTAAGTAGACCTGGCGAGCCTCCGCACTCCAGGTGGAGATTCAGCCTGAAGTTAAAGTAAAGAGCAGAGAGAAGGAAAGGTAGAGAAGAAGAAAGAGAGAGAAAGACACGGGGGGAGCCAGAGTCCCAAGAAACCAGGCTGAGAGACTAGTTCGAGAAGCTGGTCGAGAAACTGGCCCCCGGCCCCTGGCCTCCTCCTTTATTGTTCAGAAGGCCTTTTATACTTTTGATAAAACATGGAGATCAATGGATAACACAAAATTATGTAGCGTTCACAACCCAGTTCTTTCTGTATATCATTTTGTATACAAAAGGTCTCAGGTGATTTACATTATCTTCTGGCCAAGAGGCTTGTTAACACTTTTTGGCTCTCTTCCTTAATGAATGTTAATTTTGTTTCCCTGAAGTGTTTTTCTTTAATCTGCATCTCCTTAAAGCATTAAAGTTACATCTCTATAGAACAAAGGTGCAGTGGGTTATAACAAAGAAGGTACTTAACTCAAAGATCTAATGTTGCTAATACCAGGTCTACTACTTGTTTTTCTAATACCAACTATATCTAAAAATAAAGGATATGAAAATTTGGCAGCAAGCATTGACCCAAAAAATGAAACTTTTTAATCAGTCCTATTCTAAAGATTTTGACTCCTCGAAAGCTCCTGCATTCCTAGGATGTTTTAAGCTTCCTGTGCCTCCTGCGGTCAGGAGGCCTCAAACAATCACAAGCGCAGCTGTACGAGTCCTACAGGCAGGCTAGAAAGCCATCAGAGGGTTTTTGGATTGAAACACTCTTTCAAATGCAGAAGACTAACGCGCTGAATTGACTTTTTCCAGAAAAGGTCAGAAGAGTGAAAAAGCAGAGCACAAAACCGGCAGATTTTTGTTGGGGTACATGCTTAAAAATTTCCAGAGGGGTCCCTGAAGTCTGAGCACGCCTTGCGTATGTCAGCTTCCTTCCTCATAACCTTGTCACGGGCGCGGCTTCCTCACACTGGCTCCCGGCATCTTAGGCCCCGGCATCGACGGGAGAGGAATCCTGAGAGGCCCCCGAGCAACTCGCATGGGGACTGGCCTTTCCTGAGGCCACCAGAGCGGGTCCCTGAGGTCCCCGTCGTAAGTTGAGAGCACCTGCCGCAACTCGAGAAAATCCAGGAGGTTCTCCCCTCCAGGCGAGGTGAGGCCCATTTTTTCCGCTGAACGTCTCGAGGCTAATCACACCTAAA